>NW_027368463.1:0-49661 GCF_046119375.1 Phyllobates terribilis | reverse complement strand
GTCTTTATCATCATCTTCTTCTTCTTCCTGGTTCTCCATCCTGTCTAGAGCTTTTGACAGCTTCAAAGCGACCTGTTTTGTGTCGCTTCCTCTTGTCAAAGATCTCAGCTTGTCGCCTTGTCTTGATCATAGAACTTCCCAAAGATCTTGGCTACTGGAAGAGCTTTGGTTTCTTCAGACATTAAGGCTATACTCCTAGCCATTTCAAACTTGTCGCTCATGGCATGTATGACAGCAGTGTCTTCTCATACTCTGGGATGATGTGGCCAGCAGCGGTTAGCTTATCTGTGAGTACGAAGAATCGCGACTGGCAATCAAGGACACTTTCATTCTCAAGTTGTCTGAAGGCATGAAACTCGCGTTGTAACACGAATTTCCTGTTGTGCTTCATGTCCTCACTTCCTTTGTGAATGACTATGATCGTATCCCAGATTTGCTTGGCGGTAGGGAGACTTTTTACCTTGTCAACATCATGGCGCTGTAGTCCGACGAGGATCATCTGGCGAGCTTTGGCATTAACTTCGATCTTCCTTTAGTAGGCAGCGTCCATCGCGCTTCTGGGGATATCTTCAGGGATTTCATCATCTCCTAATTCGATGACGTTCGAGCATTGAGCGTCCATCTGCTTGATCCAAGTCTTGTGCATTTCGATCCACCAGTCGAGTTCGCCTTCTTTTAGTAGAGGTGGCTTGTTGAGAGTTTGTCCGTGAGTTGGAGTAGAGGAAGACATGGTGATTACAGAACGGTTCCTGCTCTGATACCAATTGTAGGATCGTTGATTGTCCTTAGGTCGTGACGGCAGCGACCTCGTGGTCTCAAGTTAACTTTGTTGATCGTAAGGATCTTTAATGTGCGGAAATAAACTTGAAGACACAATGTTCTGCAAACAAACTCGTATATTGCTTATCAATCCTAGTTACAGTCTAGTTTCACACACAGTAACAACTTCTAAGTAAGCTAGATCTCTAAAGCAACTATACTACACTCTCTCGCTTGTTTACAAAGCCACTTTCGACTAAATTCCTCTCTAATTTAGTCTTTGCTTGTCTCACCTCGTCAACACATGACGAAATGCTATCTCTCGTATATATAGACCATCTAACATCTGATCTATATCGAATCTACTCCTAAATCGAATCTAAACTGAATTGCAACAACCAAATCTTCTAATTATAGAAGATATAAAATAACGAATAAAATAAAAAAAAATGCTAAAAGATAAATGTATGTGCTAGATACTGATATCACTTCGTATCTAAGCGGATCTAAGTGCCGCGTGAGAGACATGCTCTGGTCTCTTCCGATCTTCTAAGTGCCAAAGGCAATGCGCTTCTCGTCTTATAGTCTCGAGGTCGCTTTGATGGTATATCGTCTGCAGCGACCTTGCATTGGCTATCGCGACCATCTTTTATGCTTGGCACTGGTGCTCGTCGTTGATAAGTCTTTACAGCTTGGACTTTACAACATCTTATGTTAGACAGATGCTTGTCTGTGATCGTCGCGACCCTCTCTGTCAGTAAAGCGACCTTCAGTATATAGTCGCGACCTCTGATTCATGCATAGCGACCTGCTCCTGATCATCGCGACTTGCTTTCTGTGCTCTTCTCCACTCCATACGCTTCCTAAGTACCTACACTGAGTAAACTCAATGTAGATGTTAAAAGCAAGTGTTTGTTATCAATAAAACTAGAGAAACTGAGGTAAAGCAATACTTGCTTGACCCAACAGTCATCGATGTTGGATAGCGGGATCTTGTCTGTGATTTGTCATGGAACAAGGTAGATCCTTTAAGACGAAGCAAATACCCGATCCAGCTACTCTTGGACTACCTTCTTTGACTTCTCTACTTTTACACCTCCGCTTCATCTTTGTGTGCGAAATGTTGGACTCTCTTACATCCACTCCCAGAAAATCTTGTCCTCTGACAACTTGTGCGATAGAGTGGCATTCTTTCCCTTAAGTCGTTGCTTCTCAGTGATCCACATGGCCCTTCCACTAATAGGATCATCATCTAAATATGCGCATAATGCAGCGTGAAACGAGTTCGTCTCTAGCTGCCACCTCTCAATAAATGCGGTGACTAGCTTCCTATTGACATGCTCGTACATCATTGATGGGATGTGAACAAGGCCTGCGGAAATAGCTGCTAGCGCCCCTGGCGAATTGGGCTCTAGAGCCCATGCTCGGATGGAAGAGTGCGTGAACTGGAAGCTAATATGTCGACTCTGCAAATTTACACAAATAATCAGATTAAACATGGGATCTATAAAAATTGTTTTACTTAATAAGAAACATTTAACAAGATAAACTTACAATCCCTTTGCAGATATTGTACATGACGTGTCGGTGAAGCTCCACAACAATATAGGGACTTATGGGCCCTCACAAGTTGATCCGGTCATGTAAAGGGTTGATCAGCTTGACCTCGGTGGCTCTCTTCCTTGAAGCTGTAGACGGTCCAACTGCGTCTTCTCGGCCAACCTCTTCATCTTCTGGAAGTGTCCACGGTCTATTGCCCTTCTACTGGGGTAAATCCTACAAAATATTTCAAATTTTTTATTAATATGATTTGTACAACTTATCTTATGAAAAATAATATTAAACTTACCATTGGTATATCCTGCAAAACATACAATTTTTTTATCGATGTGATTTTTGGTAACTTATCTTATTAAAAATAATATTAAACTTTATTATATAATTTTATACCTCATACCGACACCCTTCATCCAAGGTTTCATCCTAGGGTTCTGAGCGTAGGTGAGAAATTGTGTTCTTGTTGCTCTAGCATACCACCACCGACTATTGTTGGGGGTAGTACCTCCAACAACATCTCCTACGAGGATGACACCTCAGACATATAGTCAGGCATCATTGTAGCTGAATGCGAGTAATTTCATTGACTCTGAGATGTATGAAGGTGAAATGTATGGATGAAGCATTGAAAAGGATGGTCGTCATCCTTCATGCCACACAGATTGCGGGGGTGCATCCTCAATGATGACAAAGGATCACCCTTCTTCTTCTTTCAGCGGACCCGAGAAGGTCCCAACTCTATCTATGCTCTTGTTGCCTGTTATGTGGCTAATTTCTCCTCTCGTTCTTTCCTACCAGCATGTTCTGCTTCTCTAACAACATCTATCTTATTCTGTCATGCAAATCTCGACTCGATCTTCTTGCCATTTTCTTCATCACGTCCTATAAAAACGAATATAATGTATATTATAAGATTGAATAACGTTGATAACAGTATCAGAATTACTGAACAAGATGAATAAAATCTCAATTTTGTAAAACAAGACTTGCGGTTTATGGGGAGCCAACCAGAACATTCAGTTTCTGATATGGCTCCTAGGTTCGTGGAAAAGTTGTTATAACAACTTCGTAAATAAGCACTTCTAGGGACTTAGTGACATAAGCTATTGTAAGAGTTTCGTCACGAGTCTTAGGCCAGTCCAGAAACTGCATTGTTCTTGCTGGCTTCCCATAGACTGCCATTTTCATCCCCAAAACTAGTCGAAACCAACAATATCCAAAAACAGTTCTTCACCTAATTTATTCTTTTAAATCCAAATCAACTATACCTAAACATATAGTTTCAAGTTCTAATAGTGAAATATATAAATTATAAACTCATAAATCCTAAAAAATAAATTAAAACTTATAATCATCCAAAATTATGATTTATACATATAAATTGCCAAAACACTCATTTTTTAATCTAAATAACAACAACGACATCCAAACCATGGTATTAACAAGTTCTAGTCCTAAAGATTCAAGAATAACAACATGTAGTAGATACAAGAGGAGTTTACTAACCATTAATCTTTGAAATGAAGGAGAAATGGTCAAGAATCGAGCAACGAGAGTCGTGACAAAGCTAGGAGGCGCTGAATTTGAACTTTTTTGGTCCAGAGCGTTTTAGGAGGTGGCAGAGAAGAAGGTATGAGGATTTGGGGAGAATAATCGCCTTTTATAGGCAATTAAGCTTATTGACGAAGTTATGGGGAGCGCTTTGTTAGGAAGCCCGTCCCTAGAGCTTCATCACAAAGCTGTAGATGGAGCACCGTCACGAAACTGTAGATAGACCTTCGTGACGAAGTTCGTTGGGACGGTTAGCAAAAAGTGTTGTGCGATAAATAGCAATACCCTATGAAAATACAAGTCCAACTTTTAAATCTCCATAAAAATATAGGATTTATTCGCTAGGTCCATTATAATGCCTTTTTCCATTATAATAGAACTTCTTTTAAATAAAAACTTTTAAAACTTAGAAATTTGTGTAAAATTACTCGTACAATTAGATATATAATTAGTTTTTACAAAACACTATTATATAAAAAAAGTACTTATTCACAATAATTTAATTACTCACTCTGCCCCCTTTTTTCCCTTTTTCTTTTTTCACATTTACCAATGCATGTTTTCTACCGTATATATCTCCAAATATATTCATCTAAAATCTTAAAATTTTGATATTCTTAAAGTACCTATTGAGACGAATCAAACAAGATCACTCATAACTATGTTTTTACTTATATATTGGAAGTCATTAATAAGATTGCCTTGACCGAGAATAATGCCGGAAAAAAAGTAAAAAAAAACTTTTAGGAACGGGGAGTATAAGGTACAAAACCAAACAGTCATTATTATAATTTCTGGATCTACTACAACTGAATAATCTATTATTTAAAAACTTCCACGAAAATCTACAAAAGATATGGTTATACAATCGCAATGATTGTAAGTTTGTAACACATTTATCATCTATATACAACAATAATAACATCCCATCAGCAATATGTATAACACATCCGTGATATTGTTGTACTTCATTAATTTCTCTTAAGAGTGAAATAGACCAATCCAGAATTTGTGGAGTTTTTGGATTTAAAATGGAATTATCTTATAAGTTATCAATTATTTTAGAATAGCTTATTATGAAGTAGTATATCAAACTTTTATGTCTCCAAAAATCTACTGGTGACTCTAACATGTTATCAAAGCTTTCGGTCTCAGATATAACTGTGACTCATGGGTCGGATATAGGCATGTTTTCCTTAATGGAGGATTGTAAAGGCCTTTCCGCATCTAAATTAAAATTAGTTTAAGGCTGCGTTCGGTATGATTGAGATTAAAGTCAGTTGAAGTTGAAATAGGGAATTGAAGTAGTTGAAATGAGATGGGTAAAAATAAACTAGTTCAACCACAACAATTGAAATTGCTTCAACCCACATATCTCAGTTGAAGAAAAGTGATTGAAATCGATTGAAAACAACCTCATTTCAACTGATTTCAATCAACTGAAATGAGTTGTGTACCGAACGCGTTTTAGGAGCGTGATTGAAGGAATTCAATCAGTTCAATACCCCTCCCGAACGCAGCCTAAGTGCCTACCGTATAAGTTATTGGATAACTTCTATTGTTAATTATTTTAGTATGGAACTCCCGGCTTATGTGTTACACCCAATATACACGATATACATCTAATATGTTCTGACTGTGCTAATGAGTCTCAAATTCTAAATTTACATGGTATCAGAGTATTTATGATTCTGAACCTCTTCCCGTGTTAATTCAAGATTTTGCCTATTATCCACCTTACTTGGCTTGGTAGACTCTACTCGCCTGCCCTTTAACTACCTATCAAAAGGCCTTAGCCCCCGGCCTACCTTACGTACTACCAGTTGCACTTGAGAGAACGTGTTAACCTATCCCATACTAAAAACAACTAAACTTATTATATAACGGAGTGGATTACTCTTCTTGTTGTCAATTAGTTTTAGGAGGCAACCTCATGAGCTTATATTATAGGCCTAACACACCTACGTGCTTGTCCTACACACTTCAGTTTGGGCCCATGAACTTTGACATGGTATGATAACTGTTCGGTTTGGAACTCTTGGTAGATTAGACTAGTCGAATTAAAGCAATTGAGCTTGTGTTGGTCTAAAAAACATTGATTAAGACTTCTGGCATTAATGCATGGTCTCAAGTGCTAATTGGATCAGACTAGTTATTATCATTTAAGAGATAAGTAAAGAATAAAAGGATATATTCTCTCCATTTGTTTATAATTGTCCATTTTAATCTCTTATTCTTGTTAATCTCAAAATATCCATATATATATTTTAATCGAAGTTTTTTTACCCTTATTTTATTACTTTCTTTTCATTTTTCTATTTTTTACATGCATCCAAATTTATAGGAGGATAATCTAGTAAAAATCTCCTCTTTAATATATGTAAAAATTTAAATAGGAATTCATCGAATGTAATTATAGTTTGAGTCTTTATGCCTCCGGTCTATTAGATTTATAGACTTCAATACACGAATAATTTTTTTATTCGCTATTATATTATGGACATCAAATTCCATCGGTAAATCTACAACACAACTTTTCATCCACAAACTTTTACCATGAAAGTTCATATTATAATATACAAATGAATTTGCCTCTGCGTAAAAATCAACATACGAGAAATAACACGGATATATATAGTAAAGTAAATTATGTCATAGATTGATGCATGTTGATGGATTAATTTATCTACTTTTGTTATGTTTTTTATAATAGTTTGATCCTAGAATTGGCTGGTCAAATCAGGTGTTGACAGGTGTAAGTGTGCGCATAATCTACTTCGTGTTTCTTTCGTGTCGTTGCCTTGCCTTTAAATCCCTTCCTCTAGCTCTTACCTCTTCCTCTATATATATGAAAGCTGCTGTCAACCAAAGGCAGTGTAGTCATTCCTATACCTGCGCAAAACCAGCACACACCCACAAAAGCTCAGGTGTTGGGAAGTTAGGATGGAGTGGAGAATATCCTATCTTGACTTGCTATTGGTACCATGTGGGCTCGGGCTGCTCGCACTATACCACACGTGGCTCTGGCATCAGGTTCGAACCCGCCCGCTCACCACCATCATCGGCATCAATGCTGCCGGCCGCCGCTACTGGGTCTCCGCCATGATGCGGGTAATTTTTTCTCCTCCCATTTTACCCCTTCATCACCTCTTCATTACACAATTCTTTTCATTTCAAAAAAAAGTTTACAGTTTTTCAGTCAGTATATTTAGCAAATAAATCCTATCATAGTCTTCTAATTTAAATCCTTTTAACCTATATATCCTTTAATGGGACCATTTGATTACTTGATTTCCCTAAAAAAGGCAACACAGTGATTAATCTCTTTATAGATATATGGTCTATCATTAATGAATTAAGGGATGGAAAATGACGAGAGCCGTGAGCAAGTTATCGTGCCAGTTATCGAACCTAAAGGGTAACATGTTATTAACTCCCATGTATTTAGGGGTTTTTGAAACGGACACGATTAATTTTACGAGAAAAAGTGATGGGCAATTTGCATGTTCGATCATACTTATAGGCAAGTGTTACGTACGTAGTAATATATTACGGAAGCACATTATGTAACGCCATACCCGTTTGTACGTACTCACATGCAAATGCATCGACAAACTGATCATTTACAAACACAAAAAGTAATAACTTATCAATTATCATGATTCCACCAAGCAATCACTACTTTTAAACTCATTTTCCGGAAAAAAAAACTTTAAGCAACTAGGATTTAATGATCAATTAATTATTGGAATATGGAATCAAACTTTTTAGCATATACTTATACGCCAATTTGTTTAGTGTATATTTTTTGGTCGAATTTGTTTAGTACTTTCTCCGTCTGAACTAAACCGAGACTAATTTACCCTTATTTAACTGTGTAATGTGTCTATTAATTTTTTATATTACTATTACGCCCTCCGTCTAGAATTAATTGTTATTTTAGAGTTTTCAATCAAAGTTATAAAAAGTTAGACTATATTACTCTTACTTAGTTATTTACAATCTCTTTTTTTCTTGATAACTACCATTTGATTGACAACTAGGATCAAAAGAGAAGAAAGTGGTGGAAACAACTAAAACAACACTTATTATTAAATAAAATTTAGAGAAAAGAACGCCACTTAATTAAGGTTGTATCACTTCCCAAGTGGTTTCCCATATTTTATTAGAAAATGAATAAAGATGGAGGTTGGCTGCGACAAATACTAGTTGATTACTAGCAAACATTTAGCAAGTTCTTGCTGTATAGATATCCAGTTTAGAGCATCTGTAATATCCTTTTTGTCACGAATATGAAGAAGTATTTTATTAAAATGTTTACAATCATTGTTTAGTCGAAATTATGCAAGTTTAGATCACTATTATGGTAGAAGGTGCAAATCTTAAATTGAACCTAGCTCGATTTATGGGAGAATTATTCATGTAGGAGTATATGGTAGTGTTTTTCTGAACAAGATGTCACCATTTTTAGCATTAATGTTACCTTATTGGTGTGCCACTTCACATAGCACTACTGTCCTGATCATCATCCTAAATATCCAATTATCTCCCTATGATTTTTCTTTAATTCAAATCCGCCATGCCATATCTACCCACATTCTACACACACGTTGTAGAATTAAAGGCAGTATTATACTCTAAATTCTTACTAATAATCTATCCAAAACCCTGGTCTGATCCGAAACCTAACATATTCTCAATCAAATTGAACTTAGTATCCTAAATTTTATTCTAACTAGCAGCGTCTATATTTTCCTTTTAAGGAGGGGTGAAAGTTCATGGGAGGAGCTAGATAGAGTAAGGAAGGAGAAAGATTGGAGAGAGATCAATACATTTCTCAATGTTTATGTTAATAATTAAACTATACTAACAATACTCATTCATTACAACATTCGTCTTACACCAATTTTGATAAAGCCTTGACACTATATATAACCAGTCTAGTTCAAGATATGTATTGTTTTATACTACATAGGCTTGTTCGCAGTATTCATAAGTCAATTTTTTTTAATGAACTATATGTGATGGATTGAGCACATCTTCTTTTTTTTTGGGGAAACGTTTTCATACATGTTATGATTTTTTGCACTTATCTAAACCCTAATAAATGTTCTTAGCAAACCGTTTGTAGTATTGCATATAATGCATGTTTACACATTTGGGATGCATGCAGGACAATGAGAAGAAGAACATATTAGCAGTCCAAACACTAAGAAACACAATAATGGGAGCAACCCTAATGGCAACAACCTCCATCCTCCTTTGTTCAGGAATGGCAGCCATTTTAAGCAGCACATACAGCATCAAAAAGCCTATAAACGACACCGTTTACGGCAGCCGTGGCGAGTTCATCATGGCCGTGAAATACGTATCCCTCCTCCTCATCTTCCTCTTCTCCTTCCTCTGCCACTCCCTCTCAATCCGTTTCCTAAACCAAGTCAACTTCCTCATCAACAGCCCACGTCACAACCCAGACAACACCACCGCCGACCAAAACGACTCAGAGGCCTGCGTTTTGGCCACCTCACCCGCCTACGTGGCTGAGCTTCTAGAGCGCGGGATAGTACTCAGCACTGTCGGAAACCGTCTCTTCTACGGTGCGTTACCGCTACTTCTCTGGATATTCGGACCAGTACTGGTGTTTCTTTGCTCCGCCACGCTGGTACCGCTGCTGTATAACCTTGATGTGGTTACCGGAGCCACGTCAGCTGGGGCCCTTACGAAGAAGCTGAGAGGGATGAAAGTCAATGAGTCAGACGGGAGTGGGGTTGGTGGGGACAGCCATTTCTTATCTGTTTCCTGAAGGTGTAATTCCTTGTCACAAGAGAAAACATACACCATACATATGTGAAATGTATGATATATATGGAGCCTTTTTACAAAGGAGGATTTAGGTGTTCCAATGATGATTGAACTTGGTTTTGTTTGTGACTGTTTGATTGCTATGTATATCTTTTTTATCTAATTGTGATGTCAGGGGCACTTAACGTTATTCGAGTGTCGCAATAATGTAGTCAATTGACCGTCTTTTTCTTCTTTAGATCTTTCAATCAATTTTCTTCTTTATTTAACTTACTAGCTTTTATATAGTCCTACTTACCAAAATTGATATTTTTTGTTCGAAAGGAGGTGGCTGTGGCCCGAAAGGTTAACTAGGAATATGATGTGGAGCAGCCAACCTCCTAACATCACCCTCTAAGAAATTGAGGATCCATTCAGGCGGATTTATCAAAATCTGAATCTCAAGTGAGAAATTGATCAAAAGATAAGGATGATAAGAGATCTGCAATTTTGTTAGCCTCCCTAGAAATATAGAAAAGCTGCATGAATTGACCAACTTCTAAAATTCTAATAATAAAGCATTGGCATTTGATGACCACCAGGCTAGAGAGTATGTGTTGAGGTGGAAGGCTCTTTGTAAGGAA
This sequence comes from Phyllobates terribilis, assembly GCF_046119375.1. Taxonomy (NCBI): domain Eukaryota; kingdom Metazoa; phylum Chordata; class Amphibia; order Anura; family Dendrobatidae; genus Phyllobates; species Phyllobates terribilis. Next base: position 39,369 of record NW_027368463.1, on the reverse strand, counting down.
GCCAATAGCAAGTGGTGTGTCCGACTCCAGGATGGCATTCCTAAGGCCCATATCATATGTCAAGTGAAGTTCATTGAGGATGGCACTAATTTCAGCCCAAAGAACAGAGCACACACCAATATTGAAAATGAAGCCCGACATCGAATTAATCAAGCAATACCTAACGACGCTCATACCGAAGTTGTACCTAGATGACCTTTAAGTGCCCCATCGGTGTTAATGGTGTGCTAGTATTCCAACGGTCTAGGCCATTAGACGAGAATTTCAGGCTAGGTGTGATTAGTCATTTACGGCTTCTTCGCATCTTTGTGAAGAAATTGTTTCCTTTAATCAAAAGTGCAATTACTAAATATGAAATAGGATATTTAATGAGTATTTATAATCCGATTATTTTAAGTAGTCACAGTGCTTTGCTAGAAGTCAACTATGATTTATGGATTTTAAGTTATAAAATTCATTGCTATTATAATTGGGTCCTACGAGGTCACACCATAAGAGTATATACACTGGATCAATGTTTGAGAGATTATATAAATTATATAATATAAAGTTATACAAGATATGACTTAGAGCTTATTAATGATAAAGAGTTATTATTAATAAAAGCATAAATTTATATGTAAATCTATGTATAAATATATTTAATTAGAAGATTAAATATATCTATTGGTGGATTATAAATATGGTTGACCTTTCTTTGAGAAAGAGATCAGTTCATTATTTTCTACGTAATAAAAGCTCTAAAGGTTCTCTCTCTCAAAAGACAAGCCTTTGATTCTCCGTTCTAGCAACCGGAGAAGAAGGCGATCCAGATCTCTCTACTCGGGGTGGACCAACTAGAGGAGCTTCATTTGCGGCTCTCGATCTTCTCGTTCATCCGGAAATTCACGCATCAAGAGGTATTATTTCTTCTATATCTGAATCCAATCGGTTTATGCATTAGATCCTTCGTTAGATGTCAGGAAATCGTTTCCTGCAATTCCGCTTATACGCATCTAAATCCCTACACTTTGCCTCCTGATAATTGAAGAGCTTGAGTATGGATAGACACGACATGAATGGTCATCGACTAGTCACCTTTAAGCACGAAGGAACTATCCCAGGTTCGTGCTCGGTTCCGATATGGTTAGAGGTCGAAGAAGTTCTTAATAATTCCTTTGACAACGTTCAATTGTAGGTTCATGATTAAGGACTTGTATACTTAAAGAAACTATCTCTATGAGCATGAAAATGGTTGCTTCATGAAGATTGGGTTGACTTCACAAACTCTTACAAATGGATCAGGACTGAAGGTTATCAAGAGATTCACGTTAAACTATGGAACAATATATTAATTCATGTATGTGTTATCTTCATTCACCCAAAGCGATTGATTTGTTCAATTCAGAGGATACCATGATTCCCGGGCGTTTGAAATGTGTAATTACACGAAGGAAGAAATTTACTCTTGTGATATTTGTGTTTATGCAGAAGCTGGGCAGAAGGCTTGCTTATTTTTTAATCAATGATTACACTAAAATGGGGAGGAATGTTCGTGATTTTAGTGCATCAAGTGATCGTTCCATGTACAGAAACGATGTTATTTTGTGTTATCGGGATTCATATGAAGATGTGATATCTTACTTTGCTATATCATGAGTTAGGAGGTGTGGAGTACAAACTCATGTAAGCATGGTTGAGACTTTAAGGAAAAGCAATGAGTGAACTAGACGTTCCTAATATGGGAACAATGGTTCTAAGAGATGTTAAGTGTCTCTTGTTGTTAAGGTGGAACGGGCACTCGCTGAGTGGATAGACAAGACGTTCCTTAGGGAGGAATGTCATGTTTCATTAGGTTGGACTGACATGTCATTTCGATTACTTGGTAACTACCTTAACCGATTTGTAATAAGTGGTAACTGATAAAGTCCGATGGGTCAATAAACATGGTGGTCGTGTACACGAGCGCATACGCGCATTAGGCCCACAATACAAGTCCATGGGTTCCATCCTAAAACCAATTGGTGATAGGAGGAGTAATCCATGGTATTATATAATGGGCTTTTATTATCTCAACTTTCGATGTGGGAATCCTTATTCTTACAGTAACCGCCTAATTTGTTTCTAATGATTGGTATTTATCCTTAGTTGATTGTTTCAATATTGGATGGCACTTGAGACATGTCATAATCGTTTGTAATCGTTACATAGCCACCTAACCGTTCCCTGAAACTTTCATATTATCTCTATAATGATTTGGTGAAGTTCTTAGTGCTGGTTAGACAAATTTGAATTCTAGTCACACTGAATCTAAGTCGTAGTTCAATTATAAGACACCCATAGTTAAGTTCTCACCAAAATCTTTGGAGAGGACTTGAAAATTTGTCATATCTCACTTCGATTTTGTGTATTTGATGTGGTCTTTCCCCGCCATTAGATGGTCCGTTGATATCCCGAATCGATCAAGGTCATGGCATCCTCCATGTAATAGGACCTGGTGTAGCCTATTATATATTTCTCTATTAGTTATTTCTTGGTTTAGTACCCCTATAAAAACTTATATTTTATACATTTTCTATTTTGACTGCGCACTCCTCCTATTATAAAAAGGGTATGCATATTAGCTAGAAGAAGGCTCAAATTCATTAGGATTGTGGGATGAGCTCCTCAACTATATAACCGTTTCTATCTCATTTCTATTTAAATTTAAATTAAATTAAACTTTAAATTTGAGTTATCTCCTCCCCAAAATTTATCAACACCGCCCATTGTTCTATCTGAATTTCATCATTCGCAAAATCAAATCCCAAAAACAAACCCTTCGGCAATTGCGGTGAACCCGCTTGTTGATGGGCTTTAACTTTCCGCAACTTAAACATAAAACACTAGGCCAAAGGCTTTTGAATTCTCAGCATTGCCACGTAAAGCCCATATGAGAATAAGTCCAAATGCATCTCTTTATGCCAAGTTGCCTAACATCGACATATTCATAGTCGAGATTAATTAGAGCAACATCTACACGTAAAAAAAGACTTACCAGATCTCCCACCTCGAAAAATCGTAGGGAGGACGATCAAGGTTTAACGCAAGTCCACGTTCAAATATCCTCATCAGCAAGCCTAACACATTTACATAAAGAGTGGCTCTGGTTGTATATACTTCTCATAATAGTAGAAAATTTGAATTTCAATATGTATAGAACGGTGTAATGGACTCAAAAATAATTGAAAAGTTATAATAAGAAAAGGGACAAAGTTGTAGAGAAAGGCAAGAGAAGAAAGAGTGAGAACGAGATTTTTTGATTTCTTGGATCGGCTTTACAATTGGTATGGGCTCTTTCTGTAGGCCGTTATATCTGTCTTGCTAACGAATTACACTTATTTAACATTTACACAATTCTGTTAGAAGAAATTGGGCACATTGCCCACTTTACAACTTAATTTCTATTAGTTACCCTCCCTTTTTAATATTTGTGTTTTCGTACCCTACTCTATCCCCTCTCGTCTTCCTCCCCGACCTTCTCTCTCCATACTTCCCATTCGTTGCCTTTATTTCAGTTCTGGCGATTTTCCTTTTCTCCTCTCAATCAATCCAGAGATCTCGTTCTTTTCTTTGATCTTGCTTCTTCGCTCAAATTTTTCAATTCCTCATATCGTAGTTCTGGTTAATTTGTTTCCTTCCATCTCTCCTCTCAAATCGATCAGGATCTTCTATTTGATGGATCTGGTCGGTTCGAAGAAAATCAGACAGTCACCGACGTGCTCAATAACACCATCTTCTACTGCATCTTCGCACAAGTCCATCATCTTCCTGGAGCTCTTTAGAACAGTACACCCATTTTGAATCCATTTAATTTGTTCATTGATGTAGTTGTTTGATGACACCTGCAGTGTGTTCAAATCCGACGAACATCAGAATTTCGTTCTCGTTGAACTCCCGCTATCGCTCTAGGTTTTTGACTGAATATTTTGACCTAGGTTTTGCTTGTTTTACTGGTTTTTTATTGTTGATAATTTCTTCCTATGGTATGAATTCTTCATTGACATACCAGACTGGTTCAAGCAGTTACCAGGAACCAGGGCAATTGGATGAAGAAGACTATAGTCATGCTCCAAATATTCTGAGCTCACGCTGGGCATCTAATGATGATCAACAGGATGAAGATATGCAGGATCTGGAGTACAGGAAGACCAACGGTTATTTTTTCTCGGATTTGTGTTGATGAAACCACGGTTGTTGTTTGATGAACGACTCGACAAAGGAGATATAGCTACATGGCACAACAGGTGTTTGCTAAATTGCCAACTCGGGTCATCTTTTCCAAAGATGCTTAACTCTTTTACATTGGACGCGATAATCTCGTTTTTGGTTTCCATGAGAAATTTGAAAAGAGGTAAACCACTATTGACTGTGAGTTGAAGCAGTGCAGTATTGAATTTTGAGCTTGATTTCTCTATGTGAATCTCTTCCAGATTGATAGGCTTGGAATCCATGTGCTTTCGAATTGGATCTAGAAATCTTCTAAATGGGCTAATTCTGCTTCTAGAAGTGGAATTTCCATGTTCCAAATTTGAAGCTTTGGCTGGACCGTATTTGACTGATGTATGTTTTTAACTTAGGAAGAGATGAATGATCTTTAGAGCTGAGACTTCTGCTTAATCTTCAAATGTTGAGCTTGAAGTATTAGTAGAATTTGACATTTCCTTTTTCTGGTTTTCTTCAGAATGAGCTTCCATTCTCTGGTTATGAATGAGCCTTTCGAGATTGATGTCCAATTCAGTCTCTGGTTATAAATTGTGTTGGTGACAATAAAATTTGGAAAATTATGTGTTGTTGACAATAAATTTAAGTGTTGATGACAATAAATTGTGTTGGTGACAATAAAATTTGGAAAATTATGTGTGTCTGACAATAAATTTAAATGTTGATGACAATAAAATTTGGAAAATTATGTGTTGTTGATAATAAATTTGAGTGTTGATGATAATAAATTGTGTTGATGACAATAAAATTTGGAATGTTATGTGTTGCTGACAATAAATTTAAGTGTTGATGACAATAAATTGTGTTGGTGACAATAAAATTTGGAAAATTATTTGTTGCTGACAATAAATTTGAGTGTTGATGACAATAAATTGTATTGGTGACAATAAATTTTGGAAAATTGTATGTTGCTGACAATAAATTAAGTGTTGATGACAATAAATTTTGTTGATGACAATAAATTTGGAATATTATGTGTTGCTGACAATAAATTTAATTGTTGATGACAATAAATTGTGATGGTGACAATAAAATTTGGAAAATTAAGTGTTATTCACAATAAATTTGAGTGTTGATGACAATAAATTGTATTGGTGGCAATAAAATTTGGAAAATTATGTGTTGCTGACAATAAATTGTGTTGATGATAATAAAAATTGGAATATTAAGTGTTGTTGACAATAAATTTAAGTGTTGCTGACAATAAATTAAGTCTTGATGACAATAAAACTTGGAATATTATGTGTTGCTGACAATAAGTTTAAGTGTTGATGACAATAAATTGTGTTAGTGACAATAAATTGTGTTGGTGACAATAAAATTTGGAAAATTATGTGTTGTTGACAATAAATTTGAGTGTTGGACAATAAATTGTGTTGATGACAATAAAATTTGGAAAATTATGTGTTGCTGACAATAAATTTAAGTGTTGATGACAATAAATTGTGTTGGTGACAATAAAATTTGGAAAATTATGTGTGGCTGACAATAAATTTAAATGTTGATGACAATAAATTGTGTTGATGACAATAAAATTTGGAAAATTATGTGTTGTTGACAATAAATTTGAGTGTTGATGATAATAAATTGTGTTGATGACTATAAAATTTGGAATGTTATGTGTTGCTGACAATAAATTTAAATGTTGATGACAATAAATTGTGTTGGTGACAATAAAATTTGGAAAATTATGTGTTGCTGACAATAAATTTGAGTGTTGATGACCATAAATTGTATTGGTGACAATAAAATTTGGAAAATTGTATCTTGATGACAATAAATTAAGTGTTGATGACAATAAAATTTGGAATATTATGTGTTGCTGACAATAAATTTAAGTGTTGATGACAATAAATTGTGTTGGTGACAATAAAATTTGGAAAATTAAGTGTTGTTGACAATAAATTTGATTGTTGATGACAATAAATTGTGTTGGTGACAATAAAATTTGGAAAATTATGTGTTGCTGACAATAATTTTAAATGTTGATGACAATAAAATTTGGAAAATTATGTGTTGCTGACAATAAATTTAAATGTTGATGACAATAAATTGTGTTGATGACAATAAATTTTGGAAAATTATGTGTTGCTGGCAATAAATTTAAGTGTTGATGACAATAAATTATGTTGATGATAATAAAATTTGGAAAACTATTTATTAATGACAATAAGTTTAAGTGTTGCTTACAATAAAATTTGAAAAATCATTTGTTGATGACAATAAATTGTGGTAGATAGGTGATAATTTTAGAGTTTTGATAGAAAGGGGGTTAAATAATTAGTTTCTGAAATTAGGAGGTAATTGATTGTTGGAAGTGAAAGGGGTAGTTAAAAAAAAAAACCATTCTCTATTAGAATTTCTATTAACCGTCCATCCCTTACAATACATTCCCCCTTTAAACAGTCTTGCCTCAAGGCTCAGTTCAGCACAAAGTCAGGGAATTGATGAATAATACGTCCACAGGTTCCCAAGCTGCTTCTTCACTTGGTAGATTATTCCACTTTACTAACCATTCTGTAACTGGGTCTCCATTGGTGAGTTGATGGATGCGAGTGTCTAAAATATTTTCAAGAGCTACTACAATGTCCCCGCTTGGAGTGTGATGGTTACAGATGGGCCGACATGGGCTTTTAACTGCGAAACGTGAAACACGAGGTGAATGCAAGCCGTGCTTGGAAGCTGCAGTTTGTAGGATACCCTCCCCATCTTTTGTATAATCTGGAAAGGACCATAGAACTTCGCACTAAGCTTAACCTTACGACGAAGAGTGATTGATGATTGTCTATACGGTTGAAGTGTAATATAGACCCAATCACCAATCTCGAAGATGCGTTCGGTCCTCTGTTTATCAGCATAAAACTTCATTCATGCCTGAGCTTGTTGTAGGTACAACCTACATTGATCAATCATTTGAGAGCGCTCAGATAACCAATCACCAACCGACCAACGGTGTTGTCACATATGCGCTATGCACACCTAGCTGGGGTGGTGAATAACCATAAAGTATAAGAAAAGGAGTCTTGCCTAGCCAAGTGTGGTAATAAGTGATACCACCAGTCTTATAATGTCAACCATTTAGCCCGCTTACAGGGCTGGTCGGAAGACATACATCAGAAGTACCCCTCGAGACATTGGTTAACCCTCTCGGTCTACCCGTTGGATTGCGGGTGATAGTCGTGGACATGTGAAGTGAGGTTCCCAAAGCACAAAACACTTCTTGCCAAAAGTGGCTGAGAAATATTTTGTCGCAGTCTGAGACCATGCACTCAGGCAAGCCGTGAAGCCTATAAATGGTATTCATGAATTCCTTGGCTACTGTTGCTGCTGTAACGGATGTATGATAACTATGAAATGAGCTTACTTTGTGAATCTGTCCACGAGGACCATGATTGAGTCTTTGCCAAGGGACCTTGGAAGTCCCTCCACGAAGTCGAGACTAATATGACACCATGCCCGGGATGGAATGGATAAGGGTTGTAGCAACCCGTGTGGAAGTTATGACGTTGGAAAATGTAGCAAGCTTTAGCGATTAATTATACACTTGTTTTCATGTATGGCCAAAAGAAGATTGCCTTGATGCGTTGATAAGTTGCTAGAATTCCAGAATGGCCGCCCACTAGATCTTGATGTAGAGCTTGAAGGATTTGAGAACGAAGGGATCCATTATCACCAATGGCTATTCGAACTTTGAATCTGAGAATGGAGTGATCAAGGCGAAATTCTGGATGGCTACTTACTGTGCACTGAGCAATGATATTCTTGAGAAACTCATCCCCGTTCATAGATGCCAATTACCTGCTTTAACTAACTTGGCTCAATAACCATAATCGCTGCACAATCTCCCTCGCTGTTTTCAAACTTGCGGGACAAGCGGTTGATGGTCAGTGCGAATCAGGAAATGCTCTGACTCGAGATGATGTCTTCATTTGTCAACGACCAACAACATAGCTAGTATCTCTGTCTCATAGGTTGAGAGTAAAAAGTTCCTCCCATTTAAGGCTTTGCTAAGTTATGCTAGCAGCCTACCAACACCGCTCATGTGCTTGGATCACAAGAGTCAATTTCTATCTCAAATGGTAATTGAAAATCGGATAACCCTAGTGTAGGACTTGAAGACATTGAGTGTTTGAGGCTTTGAAATGCATAATGCGCTTCTCAACACCAGCTGAATGAGTCCTTTTTTTAACAAATCTATCAATGGTCGACGTATGATGCCATAGTCGTCTATGAATCTACGGTAGCAGTCTGTTAATCCGAGGAACGCACGGAGTTCTTTAACTGGATTGGGAGTGGGCCAAGACTGCATAGCTTCAATCTTAGATGGATCAGTTCGCACACCATCACCTGAAAATACGTGACCAAGATAGTCAATATGGTCTTGCACGGATGTGCACTTAGATCTCTTAGCAAAAAGTTTTTCCTTCCTTAAAATCTGCAACACACAAGTTAGATGTGATAGATGGTCATCTAAATTGAGGTAGTAAATTAAAGTATCATCAAAGAAAACAAGGAAAGAATTTCTCAAGTACTTCCCAAAAGAGGCATTCGTAAGAGCTTGGAAAGTGGCACGTGCGTTTGTTTGGCCGAAAGGCATAACCCGGAACTCAAAGTGACCATGATGCGTCCTGAAAGTTGTCTTTGAAATATCTCGTTCAGCCATGAGGACTTGATGGTACCCGACTCGAAGATCAAGCTTTGAAAACACACAAGCCCCTTGTAGTTTGTCTAGGAATTCTTCTATTAAGGGAATGAGGAACTTGTCCTTGATTGTGATGCTATTGAGCTGCTATAATCCACACAAAAACTCTAGCTTCCACTTCCATCCTTTTTCTTGACCAGAATAGTTGGGGGCAGAAAACGGGCTTTGACTGGGCCTGATGATAGAGGTTTTCAACATTTCAGCTACTTGGCGCTCTATTTCATTCTTTTACAAAAATGGGTAACAGTAAGGTTTAGCACACGTAGGCTGCTCTCCAGGTTTCAATACAATCTGATGTTCATGACCCTATTGTGGAGGCAAGCTGTCACATTCTTTGAAGACATCGGCAAATTGTGTCAATAAGTCCTAAACGGTTACTGGAATTTCATTATTTTTCTGCTCTTTAGTATTATTGCACTAAGCAATATGTGTGACGAACATAGGTTCCTTTTTTTGCATGAACTTAGTCAATTGAGTGTCTGTCATGGCTTTGATTGAAGCTTGCTCCTTAAGTCCTACAAACTTAATTCGTTGACCCTCTTTAACAAACAATAGCTTCAGATTCTTGAAATAGAATGTGATGGAACTAAACTCTCTTAGCCAATCGAGTCCCAAAATCATATCGCATCCCCCAGCATCAAAATCTGTATATCAAACTGGAACTTATGGCCTTTCATACCTCACTTAAACCCTTTGCATACTTGGTTATTAATCATTCAATTCCCATTTGCTACAACAACAGACATAACTCCAGCTTCTACTAGCAAAAATCCTGCTTCCAAGGCAAATCTCGGGTCTAATAAACTGTGAGTGCTACCGATATCAATCAAGATCATCAAAAATTGGTCTTTGACCCTCTCTTTGATCTTAATTGTGTTTAATAGAGTGCTCCATGTTAATGTGTGGACATAGACTTTAGAATCATCCACTATTTCTGCTTCATGTTCAATGGGTTCAGCCCCTAATTCACTGAATTCAGACATGTGTTCAGGTGATAGCTCCTAGTTAATCAAACTATTTTATGATTGTTCCTTGTAACGATGCCCAATAAATACCGGTCTCCACACTTATAGCATAATCTCGGGGTTCTTTTCTGAATCCCTAACTGCTCAAAAGGTTTGGTGTATGTGTTTTTGGGTATAGTGTTTGGGATGGGGTTATGTTGAAGGTTTGGATTTGAATTCTAGGAGTAAGGTCTGTTGGGGGTGCGTGAGGGAAAAGAATATTGTTGGTCCAGTGTGTATTGAGTGTTTTATCGCCATGATTTGGATGTCTGGGTTTTACTGAGCTTCAAAATAGCTTGCACAACACCGTTTTGCATTTTTGCCTGCTCAAAAGCCTCAGGTAAGGTGGTAGGATGGCTTAGCTTTACCAAATGCTTAATCTCATCTTTTAATCTGCTGATGAAGCTTGAGACAAAATATGATTCCAACAAATACAAATTATAATTCAACATACAGGCTCGCAGCTCCTCAAATTGCTCCATGTACTCATCAAGATCATTACCCTATACCAGTTTATTAAATCCTTCCACAACATCAACCCCTTGTCTTTCTCCGAATCTCACGTAAACAGCTTCTGAGAATTATTTCCAGTTGTTATTCACATGTTGTAACTTGTATCCCTGAGCCCAAATATCAACTCTCCTGTTCATGTATATCATTGCTATTTCTACCGTTTGATTTTCCAAGATCCCAAAAATACTGAAGTATTTCTCACATTTCTGTACCCAACTTCTTGGTCTATTTACATCAAAGGAAGGGAAATCCAATTTAGGAAAGCGATTATTACCTCCTTGGAAATCCGATCCTCCAACTGAACTTCTATCACCCAAATTCTCAAGATTTGAGCCTCTGATTTGACGATCCATCCCTTGGAACTGGCTGTTGCTAGGATTTCCTCTGGCCCGAGTCCGTTGTTGGTGTTCATTGATTGGGTCCAAGAATGGAGGTCCAGGAATAGGGTTGTGATTTGTTTGAACTATAATTCGTATTCCTAACAACTGTAAGTTATTAGTTTGCAAATTTTTCATATCGCGGTCATGATTGGAATTCCTAATCATGGCAGCCATTGACTCGAGACACTGCGACGTAATCAGTTGGAGATTCTCCGACCTCTGATAGGCTTCCTTTTGTCGATCTTCTAATCTTTTCCGATCTTCCTCACTTCGTCGTAGAAATTCTTCCCATTGAATTGATGCCTCTGGTTCTTGCTGTTTGGAATTTACCGCCAATTGCAATTGTTGTGCTTCTAATTTCTTGCACATTTCCTCCATGGTTTTCATTCTCATGCTTTCAACCATGTTCGCGGATCAACTCGCTCAGATACTAGTTTGTAATGGACTCAAGAATAATTGGAAAGTCATAACAAGGAAAGGGACAGAAGTTGCAGGGAAAGTAAGAGAAGAAAGAGTGAGAAGAAGATTTTCTGATTTCTTAAATCAGCTTTACAATTGATCCAGACCTCTTTTATAGGCTATTACATTTGCTAGCCTCTTGCTAACGAATTACACTTATTTAACGACTAAACAATTCACTTACCGTTGTTAGAATTTCTATTAACTGCCCATCCCTTACAAACAGTTACCACATGTTTTCATGATCCGTTATTTCCTTTGTGGAATCCACTATTTCTCCATAATAGATTCTAGTTATCACTTTGTTATTAACCATTTTAAGGATAATAAGGCTATATGACAGATGATTCACAATGGAAAATAGAACTATAGTGGCATCACGTTCCAATATCATCCTGAATTGCTCTAAAGTATAAGCAATTTACAACGAAGAAATTAAACGACGAAGACAAACAAACAAAACAGCAGAGTATATCAAACAACAAACAAAAGTAATCGTGTATAAGAATCGTGAGTTTTAGCGAAAATTTTAAGCAATCAAAGAAAGAGGAACAAAAAACAAGCATACCGAACAACAAGCAAAAGCAATAGTAAGAGAAAAGTGACTTTTGATGAAGAGATTAAGTTAAAGAGTCAACAAAATACTAGCACATCAAACAACACGAAGAAGTAATAATAGAAGGAAAGTGAGTTACGGCGAGAAGCATATCGAAGAATAAGAAGTAAATGAGTCTCTGTAACACATCGTAACCAAATTCAACACCGTTTATAGAGTTCCACTGAAAACAGAGTTCATGTACATAGATAACCTCCAACGATGAATCAACCTCCATTGTTACTCCATTCTCTGAGCTTTTTTCACTCATCCTACTTTTCTTTCTCTTCCTAGCTATTTTCAATGGTAAGAACCATAATAGCATGTGTATTTAATCTATAAAGAAAATGTGAATAAAGAATAGAACTTTACCGATCACTGAATGAATTAAAGATTGCAGAGCCGAGACGGATCTCTATCCTTAATTCAAAATACGCCCTATTAGTGAGGCCCCATTAGTGAGACGGTTACTTGGGATTTGAATCCCAGGATACTACTGCAGCGAATCCCGACTTGCATACTCAAGAGATGAAAAGAGGTTAGGCTGATGTGGGCCGAAGGCCCATTCCCAAGGCCCAAGGCCCGTAACCGGACCGGACTGGACCGTGCACGTGTGTGATGAAGTGTCCTCTCCATACTCAACCCATATTTTGTGTATTTCAAGACTTCCAAGCACCCACTTTAGGCTAGCATTCCTCATTCAACCGGAATCCGATTTGTGCGTATGAACACTCTATATTCAAGTGTTCGCGGATACGAAGCCAAAGCTCCCTTCACCGGTGATTCCGATGACCGGAGCCCACCGAAAAGGTGGCCGTAAGTTCAGTGAAAATCAGTTTCCAACAATCCTGCACATATGACGAATCGACAGAAAAACTTTTGGGAGTATAACAAAGAATCACTGCATTTGGGTTTGGTAGCATGTTTCAGCCTTGAACCACCCATTGTGAACAACTATCTGACTTACTCAACCAGGTAGTAGACTCGATGTCTTTGAACCACCCTTGCTTTGATATAAGCCTAGACAACAACTGTCATACAGTTTCATCCTCTCCCAGAACTAGGTTCTCTATTGTGTTCATTTTGGTCATGAATGTCTGGTTTATAATGAGTGAACTTGGAGAATGTAGCATTTCTTCATTCTCCTAGAAACGATCCCATTTCACACTCACAAGGTGATTGACCATCAAGAATATCTTTTCATACCCCACCTTTACTAAGGTTATGGAATCATTAAAAGTCAAAGCTTAACCTAATACTTGCACATTCAACATTGGTAATCATCAAGGAACTGGGACGAGACTTACTGTCTCCTAGTGCTCTCATTTCGATTCAATCTTGATTTAGTTTTCTCCTTGAACCTACTTTCCGGAATCTCCAATCATGTAGGGAGGGTATCCATCAAGCATCCTCTTATTCCATAGGCTTTAAACCCATTCCTAAAGATGATTTCACAACTTTCTCTCTTGACGGACCTTTAGTAAATGGATCCGCTAGATTGTCAACCGACTTGATATAATCAATCGTGATTATACCATTTGAGAGTAGTTGTCTAATGGTTGTATGTCACCGTTGAATGTGATAAGACTTACCATTATACAGGTGGTTCAGTGGCCGGAATATAGTCGATTGGTTATCACGGTGCACACATATTGTCGACGACACTGGTTTTTTCCACACAAGAATATCTTTCCAGGAAGTTCTGAAGATATTCGGCTTCTCTGCTGCTTTATCTAAAGCTATGAACTCAGACTCCATCATGGATTTGGCCAATAACGTCTGTTTGGAAGATTTCCATGACACATCTGCACCACCAAGTGTGAACACATATCCACTTGAGGATTTGGAGTTCCTAGAATCCGATATCCAGTTTTCATCACTATATCCTTCTAGATTTGTTGGGTATTTTCCATAGTGCAGACTATAAATCTTGGTATAACGTAAGTAGTTCAACACTTGAGTTATTCCTTTATAGTGATTGTGTCCAGGGTTACTAGTGTAGCGACTTAGCACATTTGCAGCATGTGGGAAGTCTGGTCGTGTGCAGTTGGTCAAGTACATCAGATTGCCAATCACATGTGCATACTTTAGCTGTGACATTGCATCCCTTGTGTTTTTTGTCAGATGAAGATGAGGGTCAACTGGACTTTTCGCTATTCCACTAGAATAGTTCTTGAATCTTTCAAGAATATTTTCAAAATAATGACACTCAGACAAGGCAATTCTTTCCGAATTTCTGACGATATTGATTCCTGGAGTCATGTCAACTAGTCCCATGTCTTTCATACCAAACTTCCCACAAAGCATATGTTTGGTTTGTTTATCAAGTTAGTGTTGCTTCCCATAATGAGCATGTCATCTACATACAAATGGCGTGTTTTGATGTAAATGCATTCATCATTTTTTGTTGATGCTGAATCCATTTGATATCATAACAAGGTCAAATTTCTCATGCCACTATTTAGGTGCTTGCTTAAGACCATACAGTGATTTGAAAAGTTTGCACACTTTGTGTTCCTGTCCAAGAGCAACAAAACCTTCAGGTTGTTTCATGTAGATTTCTTCTTCTAAATATCCATTTAGAAAAGCCATTTTTACATCCATTTGATGTATTTCTAGGCTTCTTAATGCTGCAATAACTATCAGCATTCTAATAGAAGTTATTCTCATAACTGGAGAATAAGTGTCAAAGAAATTTAGACCCTCTTTTTGTCTAAATCCTTACACCACAAGCCTAGCCTTGTACTTCTCTATTGTGTCATCGGTTTTCAATTTTATCTTGAAAATCCATTTGCACCCAAGTGCCTTACTCTTTTGTGGTAGATTTGCAAGCTCCATGTATGGTTTTGCATAATGGATTCGATCTTGTTTTTAACTGCTTCCTTCCATGAAGGAGCATCGAGATTGGACATTGCTTCTTTGAATGTCGTAGGCTCGTTTTCTAAAAGAAAAGCCATTACAAATTCATTGCCAAATGATTTTACCTTGCGAACTCTTTTTCCTCGCCTAGGTTCATCATGTTCTTCTTCTTCTCTTACTGGGGCACAAGTACTAGCTTTTCCTTCTTCACGTGTTCGTTTTAGATTTTGTCTATCCTTACATGCGAACACGTTTTCAAAGAAAGAAGCATTTCTTGATTCCATTACTGTACTCACATGTATATCTGGTATATCTGATTTATGTACTAGAAATCGATAAGAACTGTTGTTGTGTGCATTTTCTATGAAAATACAGTCAACGATTTTAGGTCCAATTGTGACCTTTTTAGGAATGGCACAACCAATTTTGCTAGACACCCCCACACTTTGAGCTATATGTACGATGGTACAGTGCGTTTCCAAAGCTCATAAGGTGTCTTACCAGTGACCTTATGTGGAATTTTGTTGAGAATGTAGTTGGAAGTTAGTAGGGCTTCCCCCCATATGTTCTGGGTTAACCTAGATTCTCCCAACATAGCGTTCATCATTTCTTTCAGAGTTCGGTTCTTTTGTTTCGTAACCTCGTTAGAGTATGGTGAGTAGGGAGAAGTAGTTTCATGGACTATTCCATGTTCTCTACAGAATATATTGAATGGTTCATTGTACTCGCCTCCTCTATCACTTCTGATCATTTTGATGTTTTTACTAAGTTGGTTCTCAACTTCCAACTTGTATTCCTTAAACTTGTCTAAGGCTTCATCTTTGCTACGTAGAAAGTATACATAACAATATCTCGTACAATCATCAATGAAGGTGACAAATTATTTCATACAACTTCTAGTTTGTACATATTTTAAATTATAAAAGTCGGTGTAAATTAAGCCTAGAGGTTCGGTTGTACGATCGACATGGGAAAATGGTGACTTAGTGAGTTTTGCTTGAATGCATACTTCACATTTGTCTTTACTTATTTTTCATTTTAGAATCATGTTTATTAATCTACAAATGGATTTATAATTCGGATGTCCCAATCATTCCCACTCAATGACATAAGCAACATATTTATTCTTATTCATTGAAGTAGAACCGGTTACATCAAGTTTGGAAGGGACTGCAATTACAATCATCTTGACCAGTTCATCCTTTATATAACTCTTTCCCAAATACACCCCATTCTTGCAGAATACAAGCTTATCAGATTAAAAATTAATTTTGAACCCATGCCTACTAAGTAGAATGCCCAAAAGTAAATTCTACTCATGTCCTGCACATGCAACACATTGTTGAGTGTCAAGTTCTTTCTTAAAGTCAACCTCAGTATTACCTTGTCGGTGCCTGAAACATCTGATGTCGACGAGTTTCCCATGTATAATGGTTGTTGCTCACTTGGTAGGTCTGGAACATCCCCTTATCCGAGGATATGTGTATGGTAGCCCCTGAGGCATAATGCCACTCCCTTGGGTTGCATCCAACCGTGTTGGTCTCAGACACCACACAACATAGGTCGTCTTCCACTATGGTAGCTTGAGACTTCCCCTTCTTTTCGGTCTTCTTTCTCTGACATTCGTCAGCCTTGTGCCCCATCTTACCACAGTTGTGACACCTTCCAACAAGTTTCTTCACATGTGGCTTGTTGTTGCTGCTCTAGTATTGAAACTTGCACTTCTTGTTGCGCTCAACCAAGTTCACCTTCTGCTGAGAAAGCCTAGATTCAGAGTAGCCTTAGCAGACTGGACGTTGGTCGACTCGACCCGCATCCTGACAGTCAGTTCCTCGACTTTTATGTCCTTCTTCTTGTGTGTAATCCTAGCCTTTAAAGCTTAGCTTCTCGATGATGCAAGTCACCTGAAATGTCTCGCATATGTTCATCCCCTCGCTAGAACTTGTGTATAAGCAGTTGTAGCTCTTCAACCTACTCCATGAGCGGCCTTGAGTCTACCATCTTGTAGTTCAAGAACTTTTTTACCACGTATTTCTTCTAGTTAGAATCCTTATGCTTATACTTATTCTGCAAGGCTTCCCATAGCTCTTTGCCGACCCAACATTATTGTACACGTTGTATAACGAGTCAATTAGTCGGGCCTTAATGTAGCCTCGGCATACGTATTCCCCTCTATCCTATGCCTCTTGTACGCTCACAACATAACCATCATTGGGATCTGACACCACAGGACGAATCTCTCTTAGAAACATCTCCATGCACAAGATCATAAGGAAGAATAGCATCTTCTCAAACGATGTTTTGAACCCTGAGCCATCAAACCTTTCAAGCAAAACGCACGATTGTTGAGCATTTGGAAGGGGTGTCGGTGCCGACATAGTATACCAGTCTTGAACTTGGGTGTATCAGACCTTTATGTGGGGTAACCAGACTTCAGACAAGTCCATAGGCATGAAAGTCTGGCTCTGGCCCAGTAAGGTCGGACCTGTTCCAGCCGTCACTGAAAGTGAGGCAGGCCTTGACAGACCCACCTGATGTGTGGCACAGTTCAATTGGATAGTTACCGATGGCAGAGCAATCCTCAAACACAAGATGTCGATTCACTCGATACATCCACATTCTCATTTGTCACAACGGACACAGTACTAGAAGAATTACTAGTAGCAAGAGTTTTCTTGAGGTTTAACATTTTGAAAACTATTCACAAAAACTACACCGCGAAAAATCAAACCACAATCCACAAGAAAATTAATCGCAACACATTAATTCTTTTTATTTGAAAGGACACAATATCAAAATTAAATGTTTTCTTAAAAAAATTAAATTTCGAAAATGGAAAAGTTAATTCCAGAATTCAAAAATATTAATTCTGATTTCGAAATATTTTAATTAGAATTTTCTAAAAATTTATATATTTCGAATATTCGGAAAATTTTCTGAGGTATATCCCCTTTTTCCGAAAGTCTGTTTTCGAATTACTTTAAATTTTCGAAACATCCCTTTTTCCGAAATATCCCCGAAAAATTATATATTCTGATTTTGAATACTTTAAATTTGGAAATATCCCTTTTTCCGAAAGTCTGTTATTTCAAAAATTACAAAAAAATTGAATTTATTTTTTCGAAAATAGAAACTCTGTTTTTTAACCTTTGTTTGGGAAAATATAATACATTTTTTGAAACTTCAGAAAATGTTAATCAATTTCCGAAAATGTGTTTCTGCTTTTTTCCCGGAAAAAAAATTGTTTCTGGAATAATCTATTTCTATTCGAGAAAAAATAAATATTCCCGAAAAATATGTTTATCCGAAAAGATAAATAAAATTCCCGAAACATCCGAAAAAATGTTGATTTAGTTTCCGAGAAATCGAAACCAGTTTCGTAATTTCCGGAAAATAGAAATCAGTTTGATCGAAAGAGAAATTTCTGAAATTACAGGAAGGAAAAAAATGTTTGCACGCTATTTCAATTGATTTTCGGAAGAAAAAATTTGTTGTTTGTGATGTTCTGATTCGTTCACCTTTTCTAAGCATGTTAACGAACAAATAAGTGCAGGCCCTTAAAAGTAATTTAATGTAAACTTCTGAATTAAGAATATAAGAACCGCAATAGCATGTGTAATTAATCTATAAAGAAAACGTGAATAAAGAACAAAAAATTACCGAATCAATGAACGAATTAAGGATTGCAGAGGCGAGATGGATCTCTATTCATAATTCAGAATACGCACCCGCTAGTGAGACGGTTATTGGTGATTTGAATCCCAGGATACAACTATAGCGAATCCCAACTTGCACACTCAAGAGCGGAAATCTGATGAACCAAAATTGTGTATGCTCTTGGGCAGGAGGAGTTTTGTTTCAGAGTGTTTTCGAGGTTGTAAGCATGAGGAAAAAGGAGAATGGCGCCTGGTTTTAATAAGAGGAGATCATTCTGTTCAACCATCCGAGAATGTGGAGGAGGTGGGTGAGATCGTGTTGAATGGGCCACGATTCTTGAACCGACTTAATGCTTGGCAAAAAAGAGGCCAAGGCCCACGACCCAGATCGGACCGCGTGCATGTGTGGTGAAATGTCCTCTCTATACTCAACCCATTTTAATTATACAAAGGTTGACTTGTATATTATGTAGTAGACATTTCTACTCCTCAAGGTCATTGTGGGATGGGTTTTCACCCCCACATTTATGCATTTAAAGTCTTCCAAGTACCCACTTTAGGATAGCACTTCTCATTCACCCGCAATCCGACTTGTGCGTATAAATACTATATGTTCAAGTTCTCGCGGATACAAATCCAACGCTCCCTTCATCCGACGATTTTGACAACCGGAGTCCACCGAAAAGGTGGCTAGAAGTTCAGCAAAAATCAGGTTCCAATATCGATTTCCGTTTTTTTGCTTGGGTGTATTGGAGTTTTGTCTTCTTCTAACCCTTCTACTTGTTTTATTCTCTTCTTATGTTTTTTTATTGAAATTTTTGTAAACATAATGTAAAACTCAAATTGCGAGTCAATATCAAGATTAAAAGCACCAGAGACACAGCTCAAGAACACAAACAATTTTTAACAAGGTTCGGACAAAGCTTACACCTCGTGGTCTCCAAATATGGACCAAATCCACTAAATAAAGATACAAAGGTACAAGAGGGCATACAAACACAATATAGGCACATATCAGACAAATGGAGATACAACAAACAATAAAGCAAGAAAACTTCCCAATAACATCAATAGAATAGGCACTTCAAGGCTTCTTCCCTCGAAGCCTTCTTTAGACCGCCTTTGTGCCTCAAAAGAATCCAGGAATCGCCAACACCAACGAGAAGGACACAACCTTCCAAATCACCAACGAGGCAAAGAGTGTTTCCCTCAGAGAACCACCGAGCTCAACCACCAAGCATAACCAAACCAAAAGAAAACCCTAGGAGTTTCTGGAGAGAACAAGAGGGAAAGCCGCGAGAAAGTAAGAGAGATAATAATGGGGCAAAGAAATAGCTTTTACCTTTAATCTCTAGGGCAACCAACAAGCATAGCAAGCACGCGGGCCTCACCAAACCGGGCTTCCAGAGGTTGGGCCGAGCACCGAGACTTACAGGATGTGGTTGGGCCTCTTTTTTCTCTCTAATTTACACATCCATGTCATCATATCTGTACCCATTACATATATTACAAAATACTTAAGGAAATCACTTTTCTTAACAATATGCCCTCATGATTCCTAAATATTACAATGCCTAGACTCAAGCTATATTACACAACCCTTTTATTGAGCTAGGAGTGGATCTTGGCTACCCGAACCATCATCATCCAATCTTCCATGGATAAGGTACATCACACAGGTGCAAATAGTTCCTGCAAAAATTAATTTATTAGCTGTCATATTTTTTGTACCAAAATCAGTAGGGTTTTCTTCACCCGTTACTTTACAAACTATTAGTTGTTTTCTATCTACCAGATCATACATAAAGTGGTGCCTTACATCTATGTTTTTGGACCTTTCATAATACAAGGGGTCCTTACACAAGCACAAGACACTTAAACACAGTAGGAATGCAACTTTCAATTTGTATTTTATTAATCAACCCAGTGAACCATATAACTTCTTTTGCAGCCAAGTGGTTATAATATATTCAGCCTCCGTGGAAGACAAAGCCACAACTGGCTGTTGTTGGAGTTCCATGATATGCAATTACGAGCCGAAGTGAAGAAGTAAGATGTGGTGGACTTTCTAGTGTCTTTGTTACTAGCATAGTCAGGATCTACGAAACCTATTAATTCCCTTTTATTAGAATAATCACTATATGCAAGACCTAAATTTTCAGTCCCACACATATACCTTAAGGTGTATTTCATTGCATTCCAGTGTGCTTCATCAGGATTCAACATGAACATGCTCAACACACTGTTTATAATGGCAAGGTCAGCTCGTGTACAAAGCATAGAGTACGTTACTAACCTAGGGTATCTTACTCATTTTATCAATATCAGATTGACTAGTGGGGCACCCGTCCTTAGTCAATAAGGTGCCCTCCTAAGGATATGGTAGTACATCTAGAGTCCAACATATTAAACCTTTCTAGCACTTTAACTACACAATCTTTTTGTGATAACCATATTTTCCTTCCTATTTCTTATTATCCTCACACCCATTCTCTTTTAACCCTAGTTATAATTACTTTAGAATTACTCATAAGTAAAATGTCATCAACATAAAGCAACACATAGATTTAAGGAGAATACTTAGGTTGTTTAAGATATAGGCAGGTGTCATAGCTACTTCTTATAAAACATATCTGTTTCATTCAAGAATCAAATTTCAGATTCCACTGTCTAGGTGATTGTTTTAGGTCGTAGATGGACTTATTCAGTAAGCATGCATGATCATGTTTGCTTTTATCAATAAATCCCTTAGACTGTCTCATTTAAATAGTTTCAGTAAATTCACCATGAAGAAAAGCAGTTTTGACATCCATCTGCTCTAAGACCCAATCAAACATAGTACACATAGACAACAATAATCTCGTAGTCTTATATTTAACTCAGGAGCAAAAATGTTGGTGTAATCTACCCCTTCCCTCTAGGTAAATTCCTTACCTACTAGCCTAGTTTTGAATCTATGTGGGTCTTTTAGACTATTAGCATCTTTAAGCTTATAAAACCATTTGTAATCTATAAGTTTTGTCTTTTTTGGATTAGGAACTAAGACCCAAGTCTTATTAGTTTTCATGGACTCTATTTCATCACGCACAACACTAATGCAGTGTTTGGCATGATCATTGTTCCTAGCTTGTTCATTTTTCTCAGGCACACAAGTCTTATCAATCACATTGACAGACACAAAGGGATAGTCAACAAGGCCTAGATTTTGTACTAATTCAGCATGCTCAATATTATTGGAACTGAATTTAGGATTAGCTTTCTTAAGTCTAGGCTATTAATTCTAGTAAGTTGATACTCACTTACATCAGATTTATCATGCACCCCATTTACATCATCATTATCTATCACATTATCATGCAAATCAGCATTATGCTTAGTAGAGTTATCAGAAATAGATAAATAAGGGTTAGAAGTGTTTTCTCCCCCGCTTTCTTCCCCCAATAATTTTGTGCATTTGTTGAATTTTTGCTCCCAAATTTCGTTTTCCCTTCCTCATTGGTACCACTTGCTTCAATGGGGTCAACATTGGACTCCTTAGGAGCCATGGGTACATACCCAATATCAAACTCCTCCTCATCATGTATTGGAAGGAGTTCTGGAGTGTAGAAATGATATGAGGAGTTAGGGACTTCCATCACTTCTTCTATATCACCTGTAGGCTCAGTTGGAACAATTAGAGAACTTTTAAATGGAAACTCATTTTCATTAAAGTCCACACTCCTAGAAACTATCATCTTATAGCCATGAGATTGTAAGACAAGCAGTTTTATAGCCTTTTACACCCTCTGGATACCCAACCATGATGCATTTTTGCACCATAGGTTTCAATTTTCCTTGTGAGATGGTGGAATAAGAAGTGCACCCAAAAGTTCTGAAGTAAATGAGTTTGGGTTTGCTTCTATTCCACCTCTCATATGGTGTTTTAAACTCAATTACAACAGATGGAGATCTATTAATGAGATAGGCAGCTGTCATAACTGCATCTCCCCATAAAGAGTGTTTAATCTAGCACTAATAAGCATGTAATGAGTCTTACTAAGTAAAGGGTTTTTTTTTCATTCTCTCAGTTGTTCCAGTTGTTCCATTCTGTTGTGGGGTTCTAGGTACAGTTAAGTGCCTTCTAATCCCATATTTCCTACAGTGAAAATGTGATTGTAGAATTCAAGACCATTGTTTGTCCTAAGACATTTTAGTTTATGATTAGATTGAGTTTCTACATCAATTTTCCATCTTTTAAAGGCATTAAATGACTCATCTTTAGTCCTAATATAGTTAACCCACACCTTCCTAGAGAAGTGATCTATAAAAGATATGAAATACCTCTTACCTCCCACTGTACTTACCTAGACTAGACCTCACAAGTCTGAGCGGACATACTCAAGGGAAGCTTTAGCTACAAAGATGACCTCTTAAAATGTTAATTAGTCATTTTTCCATAAACAAAATCCTCACAAAAACTATTAACAAGTTGTTTATCAATTAAACCAAGTTTATGCAAATAGGATAGACCTTCACTACCTATGTGGCCTAATCTGTTATGCCACGATTTAGTGTTATTAGCATGCAGATTGTTGTTATCAAGATGGGAGAGATCTACTTCAAGAGATAACATAACATGGTATAGGCCTCCTTTCTTAATTCCCCCAATAAGGACTGTGTCATTTTTAATGACATCTATTATACCATTTTGAATAACAATTTTACAATGTAATTCATCTAAGGCTGATTCAGATAAAAAAATCTCCTAAGAGAGGGCACCCACCAAATATTTTGGATAACTCTAACTTTTCCATCATACATTCTAAGTGGGACATTCCTTATACCGTTAATATCTAGGGAACTATCATCCCCTAACATGACCCTACTCCATTAATCAGTTTTATAGAAGGGAATGGAGACTTATTAAAACAAGCATGCATGGTGCAACCGGATTCAAGTATCCAAGCAATGTTATCAGTGGTGTTCAGTTCAGAGTCACAACATATAATCATTTCACATTCATAATAACTATGTGATTCTAGCAAAGAGGTAGAATTATCTTTGTTAGAATCTTCCTTTTTCTTCTTATAACAATCTTTGATGAAGTGTCAGTTTTTTCAAAAAAATATTTCTTTTTAATATCAGAGTTTGCCATATTATTTTCATTTTCTTACGGTCTTTTTCGCCTTTAAAGTTTTTCTTGTTCTGTTTATTATTAGTATAGAGAACTTCACTTTTAGGCTCATATTTAGGACCAACTTTAGTCTTAAAGACATTTAGAGACTCATTCTTTGCAGTGATGGAGTCCATAATTTTGATCATATTCGAGGTGTCATTCCTATATTGGATGACATCCTTGAAATGATCAAACTGAGCAGGCAAAGCATTCAACAAAAAAATAGCTTGGTGAGTTTCCTCGATCTTATCTTTACATCTTTCTAAGTTTGAGTCATCTTTAGGAATTTATTCATGTTGTCATGGAAGGTTAAGTATGTGTCCATTTTAAAAGTAAACAACCTACATAACAAGGAAATCCTAGATGACAAAGATCTAGTTAAGTAAAGAGCTTCTAAAGCAGTCCAAAGTTCTTTAGGGTTCTTACAGTTTACTACCTGCCTTGCAATATCATCCGAGAGTCTGATTATAATCTCTGGGTGAGCCTGCTCATCCATCTCGAGCTTCCTCTCCTCAGATGTCAATGCTGCATACTCTTGAGTCACGACCTTATAGCATTTCTACTTTATCAGGATGACCTTCATCTTGACTTGCCACATGGGAAAGTCAGATGAGCCATCAAAGAGCTTCATCCTAATATTGTTGCATGTCATCATAAAACAGTACACACAAGTCATTGTTCAAGATACAATGCTCAACTGTAAATCTCATAATCACACAAGATACAAAGGAAAAACACAATTATAATAAGTGATTAAGTCTTGATTGGTAGGTTCTTTATACAACATTCAAGTTGTAAGGACTCTACACTAATCAAGACTTAAAGAACCACACAGAGTTCACCAGTCTAGTGCTACAGTCACAAAAGACTAAGATGTCTTCCCTGAATGCCATACAAGGTCTTAGAGAAGATCAATCGAGATCTCAACACACAGCGCGAGAGTCACACAGGACTCAAGGCAAATTCAAGCAATCTTAAGAAACCAGATCTATGCGTTTAAGCAACCTCAAAAGACAGATCTATCACCAGAATATCCAGTTAAAAGCAAGATATATGTATATCAATAGCGGAAGTGACAAAAACATGCAAGATCAATATAAGAGCAAGATTTCCTAGATATGCAGATCTACAACCACACAAGGTCGATAAAACCATAGATTCGGGAACCTCGTTCTGATACCAAACATAAAACTCAGACCGTGAGTCAAGATCAAGATCAAAAGCACTAGAGACACAACACAGGAACACAAACAATTCTTAACGAGGTTCGGACAAAGCCTACTCCTCGTGGTCTCCAGATACGGACCAAATCCACTAAATAAAGATCCAAAGATACAAGAGGGCATATAAACACAATATAGGCACAAATCAGACATATGGAGATACAACAAACAATAAAGCAAGAAAACTCCCCAATAACGCTGGCAGAATCGGCACTTCAAGGCTTCTTCCCTCGGAGCCTTCTTTAGATCAACTTTGCGCCTCCAAAGGATCTAGGAATCGCCAACACCAACGAGAAGGACACAACCTTCCAGATTACCAGCGAGGAAAAGAGTGTTTGCCTCAGAGAACCACTGAGCCCAACCACCAAGAGCAAGCGGCGTACAACCAAACTAAGAGAAAATCCTAGGAATTTCTGGAGAGAGCAAGAGGGAAAGCTGTGAGAAAGTGACAGAGAGAATAATGGGGCAAAAGCTATTGCTTTAGCCTTACTCTAGAGCAACCAATACGCACAGGAAGCACGCGGGCATCACCAAATCGGGCTTCCAGACGTTAGGCCAAGCACAAAGAATTCCATGATGTAGTTGGGCCTTTTTTAATTTCTACTTTACACACCCGTGTTATCATACGTGTATTACATATATTACAAAATATTTAAGGAAATCACTATTCCTAACACATAACATCTATAAGTCAACATTCATCCACACGTCATCATTTAAGTGATTTTCTCTCTTGATATATACGCAAATTCGTAAAAATAAAGTTTGCTAGCACACGAACATAACCATTCTACTACCAACTGCAAGTTTTTTATATCCCTACTTTCGTCAATTTTGTGTGCCAGATAACTTGGCAAATTCGTCGTCACCAATTGAGCCCTTCTTCAACTTCTTAAGAAGTCTATAATCACGAGCCAACTCTTCATCGTCTTCCTTAGACTGAGGTGCCCACCTCTGCTTTGCATTTTTCTTTCTTATCACCACCTTCCGATTTGGTGTTGCCTTGTTGGGATTTGGCATCATAGCCTTTTTTGTCTGCTCATCTTTCATGGCCCCCAATTGATTGTGAACCATAAGATCAACCAACTGTGATGATTTCTTATCTGCTTCACATACCAGATACTGCAAAAAAGCAAGCAAACTTTTAATCAGCATGAAAGTTGCTAAAACGTATAACATTATTTCTTCTTTTTGTAAAAGATGCATGGGAAGCCATTTCAGAAAGAATTGAATACAAAAACTTGACTGCGAGGACCAGCTGTAGCTCATGAAATAATATTATAATGCAAAGAAAAAAGAAGACATTAACCATCATGAGGACCGTGAGCTGCTTTGCTCTAGGTACACAATATGAGGACCGGCATGAGCCGTAAGATTAAACAATAAGGATAGCGAGTAATCTTGGAGATGAAAACACAAATCCAGATACTCTTAAGCACTATTCTCTTCGTCCCATAATATAGTTCTCATTTGTTTTTACACACTTGTCGATACATATTTTGTATTGTTAATATTTATTATTATGTGTTAGTATAAATTATAAAACAATTATATTATTAAAGTAATCGTCGAGAAGAATCAAACAAGACCCCACATGGCTATGTTTTTTCTTATACATTAAAAAGAATCGATAAAATAAATTTCGACCGTGAATACTATCAAAACAACAATGGAAACTATATTATGAGACAGAAGGAGTATAAAACAAGAAATACGTAAGGCATACAAATATTGATCAATACTTTTTTGAATAAAAATATTTATCTACTCTATCTTTTTTCAATATATCACATCATTTAATGGGTTAAGAAATATTTTTCACTAAAAAGTACAAAACTACTTATAATGTCTTTATAAATAAAACACCAACTCTAAGTCTACCTCAAGGTGAAGGCCAGAAGGTGTCTTTGGAACCGAAGATGACAAACCACCAAGTATTCTTTCTGCTTGAACTTCAACTCTCACTAGCTTCCTCATTTCAGCCTTAGCGAGCTCTTCAACCGCCTCTGTCTGTGTAGCAGGAAAAAAGACCAGTTCTACGTTGCTTTGTCAACCGAGATAAGATTGCATTTAACTGCTTCTCAAATCCCATATCTAACAGCCTATCAGCCTCAACCGATACAAGGAACTAAGTTCGTGGGGTCCAGGGGGAGAGGACATACGGCGGATAATCTCGACAAGAGGAATTGCAGAAGCTAGAGTTTTTCCAGAGCCAATGGCTGTGTGACTGTGTGAACGGAGACATCCTTGTAATTGCATAGCAAGGGATGATAAAGTATATGTCAGTTAATTAAGTATTTTGAATAAACAGGTACTTAGTTAAATTGTTAGGAGTATTAGATTCTTAGCTATTTTCCTGGAATTTGCTTAGCACTAAGTTAGTAGTCAAAATCTGTTTCTATTTGTTTGTTGCATCGTAAGACATCAATTTGTAAGGCTATATATAGCCACTGTATTATCTAATTGAAATAGTTGGTTTTACAGAATATCTATCT
Organism: Phyllobates terribilis; assembly: GCF_046119375.1. Taxonomy (NCBI): domain Eukaryota; kingdom Metazoa; phylum Chordata; class Amphibia; order Anura; family Dendrobatidae; genus Phyllobates; species Phyllobates terribilis. The sequence goes on along the minus strand of NW_027368463.1, from coordinate 12,086 downwards.
CTAATTTTAAAATCTAGTATCAGAGCGATTTGATCAAACAAGTAATCTCACTAAACACAGGGAGAGATCTATCTGAGTACAAGAGAGATCGGAAATTCTTTCAAACACAGAAACGACGGAGAGAGAGTTTGTGAGACGGGATCTGAGGAAACTAACAATTTTGCTCAGCCATCAATTCCAATATATGATGGCGATTATTATTATTGGAGCATGCTCATGGAAAACCACCTCCTTTCTAAGGAGTATTGGGTTGTTACGGAGGTCGGGTACACCATACCTGCTAAGGATGAAACGATCACACCAACACAAAAGAAGATTCTTGAGGAGATGCAACTCAAGAACTTAAAGGCGAAGAATTACTTGTTCCAAGCGTTGGACAAGGCAATTCTAAAGACGATCACGTAGAAAGAGACGTCTAAACAACTCTGGGATTATATGAAGATGAAGTGTCAAGGAAATGCAAGGGTGCAGAAAGCACAACTCATTCATCTGCACAGAGAGTTTGAGATCTTGGCCATGAAGCCAGGAGATCTGTTTATGACTACTTTGGCCGAGCGATGGTGATTGCGAATGACATGAGGAGTCTCGGACAAGCTATGACAGATGTGAAGATTGTTGAGAAGGTTCTGAGAACCTTGACAGAAAAATGGAATTACATTGTTTGTTCTATATGTAGGACTGTATTTAGCATGCAATGAATCTGCAAAAAATTAAACGAATTAAGAACAGAATTGTATACCGAATCAGACAAACGAACGGAGTGAATACGCAGAGTCGAGAGCGGACGTTAGTGAGACGGTTACCGGCGATTCGAATCCCAGGATACAACTGCGTCGAAACTTCGGATGCTGCACTCAAACCGAAATTCTGCTGGTGGATAAGAACATGCCTAACAGGCCACGATTCTCTCAATCGGAAGATACTGCACGCGGGGCCAAAAAAATTGGGCTGGGCTGCTGCGGGTCGAAGGCCCATTCCCAAGAGCCCACGGCCCGGTCCGGACCGCGCTCGCGCGCGTGTGTGTGGTGAGTGTCCACTCCATTGTGTATCATATTAATATACTAGGAGTGGATTGACGTTTATATAGTGAGAAACTCATTCTCCCATTTTCGATGTGGGACTTTACCCCATCCAAAAACACCTCAAAACCTCACCCGGATACCTTCCAAGCACCTACTTTGAGCAGGCTTTTCTCATTCACTCGGAACCCGATTTTAGCGTATGAATATACCATATTCAAGAGCTCGCGGAGAGGAAGCCAATGGTCCCTTCTCCCGGCAATTCCGACCACCGGAGCTAGCCGGAAAGTTGGTCGGAAGTCAGCTAAAAAACTGGTTCCAACAATCCCCCACATGAATAGGAAAGACTCTATTCCATATGACGACTCGTCAGAAAAACTTTTGAGAGTATAACGAAGAATAACTGCATCTGGGCTTGGTAGCATTTTTCAGCCTTGAACCACCCATTGTGACCAGCTATCGGACTTACTCAACCAGGTAGTGGACTCGATGTCTTTGAACCACCCGGGTTTTGATGTAAGCCTAGACAACAACTATCACACAGTTTCATCATCTCACAGAACTAGGTTCTCTATTGTGTTCATTTTGGTCGTGAACTATGCCTGGTTTATCATCAGTGAACTTGGAGAATGTAGCCTTTCTGCATTCTCCTAGAAACGACCCCATTTCACACTCACAAAGTGATTGACCATCAAGGATATCTTTCATACCCCACCTGTAATAAGGTTATGGAATCATTAAAAGCCGAAGCTTAACCTGATACTCACGCACTCAGCACTGGTAATCATCATAGGAACTGGGACGAGACTTATTGTCTCCCAGTGCTCTTATTTCGAGTCAAACTTGATTTAGTTTTCCCCTTGAACCTACTTCTTGGGATCTCTAGTCATGTAGGTAGGGTATCCATCAAGCATCCTCTTAGTCCATAGGCTTTAAACCCATTCCTTTAGATGATTTCACAACTTGCTCTCTTGACAGACCTTTAGTAACTGGATCCGCTAGGTTGTCAACTGACTTAATATAATCAATCGTGATTATACCATTTGAGAGTATTTGTCTAATGGTCTTATGTCGTCGTCGAATGTGACGAGACTTACCATTATACAGGTGGTTCAGTTCCCGGGCTATAGCCGATTGGCTATCACAGTGTACACGTATTGCCGGCACTGGTTTGGTCCACATAGGAATATCTTCCAGGATGTTCCGAAGGTATTCGGCTTCTTCTGCTGCTTTATCTAAAGCTATGAACTCAGACTCCATCGTGGATCTGGCCAATAACGTTTGTTTAGAAGATTTCCATGACACAGTTGCACCACCAAGTGTGAAAACATATCCACTTGTGGATTTGGAGTTCCTAGAATCTGATATCCAGTTGGCATCACTGTATCCTTCTAGAACTGTTGGGTATTTCCCATAGTGCAGACTATAACTCTTAGTGTAACTTAGGTAGTTCAACACTCTAGTTATACCTTTCCAATGGTTGTGTCCAGGGTCACTAGTGTAGCGACTTAGGACGTTTACATCATGTGCTAAGTCTGGTCGTGTGCAGTTGGTCAAGTACATTAGACTGCCAATCACACGTGCGTACTCTAGTTGTGACACTGCATCCCCTGGGTTTTTGGTCAGATGAAGATGAGGGTCAACTGGACTTTTAGCTATCCCACCAGAATGACTCTTGAATCGTGCAAGAATCTTTTCAGCATAATGACATTGAGACAAGGCAATTCCTTCCGAATTTCTGACGATCTTGGTTCCTAGAATCACGTTAGCTAGTCCCATGTCCTTCATATCAAACTGTCCACAGAGCATCTGCTTAGTTTGTTTGATCAAGGCAGTGTTGCTCCCCATAATGAGCATGTCATCTACATATAAACACAGTAGGATATATCATGTAGGTGTGTTTTTGATGTAAATGCATTTATCACTTTCATTGATGCTGAATCCATTTGTCATCATAACATGATCAAATTTCTCATGCCACTGTTTAGGTGCTTGCTTAAGCCCATATAGTGACTTGACGAGTTTACACACTTTGTGTTCTTGTCCAGGAGCGACAAAACCCTCAGGCTGTTTCATGTAGATTTCTTCTTCTAAATCTCCATTTAGAAATGCCGTTTTTACATCCATTTGATGTATCTCTAGGTTTCGTAATGCTGCAATAGCTATCAGCATTCTAATAGAAGTTATTCTCGTAACAGGAGAATAAGTGTCAAAGAAATCTAGACCTTCTTTGTGTCTAAATCCTTGCACTACAAGCCTAGCCTTGTACTTCTCTATTGTGCCATCGGTTTTCAATTTCGTTTTGAAAATCCATTTGCACCCAAGTGCCTTACTCCCTGTAGATCTACGAGCTCCCATGTATGGTTCTGCATATTGGAGTCGATCTCGTTTTTCACTGCTTCCTTCCAAGAAGGAGCATCAGGATTAGACATGGCTTTCTTTGAATGTCTTAGGCTCATTTTCTGCAAGAAAGGCCGTTACATAGTCATCGCCAAATGATTTTTCCTTGCGGGCTCTTTTGCCTCGTCTAGGTTCATCATTTTCTACCTCTTCTATTACGGGAACAGAAGTGCTAGCTTCTCCTTCCTCACGTGTTCGTTTCAGATTATTTCTATCTTTACACGGAAACATGTTTTCAAAGAAAGAAGCGTTTCTAGATTCCATTACTGTATTTACATGTATATCTGGTATATCCGATTTATGTACCAGAAATCGATAGGCACTACTGTTGTGTGCATATCCTATGAAAATACAGTCAACGGTTTTAGGTCCTATTGTGACCTTTTAGGAAGTGGTACAACCACTTTTGCCAGGCACCCCCACACTTTGAGGTATTTGTACGATGGTACAGTGCCTTTCCACAACTCATAAGGTGTTTTACCAGTGACTTTATGTGGAATTTTATTGAGAATGTAGTTGGAAGTTAGTAGAGCTTCCCCCCACATGTTCTGGGTCAACCCAGATTCTCCCAACATGGCGTTCATCATTTCTTTCAGAGTTCGGTTCTTTCGTTCCGCAACCCCGTTAGATTGTGGTGAATAGGGAGCGGTAGTTTGATGAACTATTCCATGTTCTCTACAGAACACATTGAAAGGTTCACCATACTCTCCTCCTCTATCACTTCTGATCACCTTGATCTTTTTACTAAGCTGGTTCTCAACTTCCAACTTGTATTCCTTAAACTTGTCTATCGCTTCATCTTTGCTGCGTAATAGATACACATAACAGTATCTTGTACAGTCATCGATGAAGGTGACAAAATATTTCTTACCGCCTCTAGTTTGTATATATTTCAAGTCACACAAATCAGTGTGAATTAAACCTAGAGGTTCGGTTGTCCTTTCGACCTGGGGAAATGGTGATTTAGTGAGTTTTGCTTGTACGCATACTTCACATTTGTCTTTAGTTATTTTGCATTTCGGAATCATGTTCATGCTTATTAATCTGCTAATGGATTTATAATTCACATGTCCCAATCGTTCATGCCAAATATTAAAAGACTCAACGACATAAGCAATAGATTTATATTTATTCATTGAACTTGAAGTGATTACATCATTTTTCGAAGGAACTGCAATTACATTTAACTTGACCAGTTCATCCTTAACATAACCCTTCCCAAGAAACACCCCATTCTTGGACATTACAAGTTTATCAGACTTAAAACTAATATCGAAACCATGCCTACTAAGTAGAATGCCCGAAACTAGGTTCCTCCTGATGTCTGTTACATGCAGCACATTCTGGAGAGTTAAGTCTTTTCCTGAAGTCATCCTCAGGATCACCGTGCAGTCCCTGCAACCTCTGATGTCGACGAGTTGCCCATATACACCTTCTGGTTGGTGACGGTTTGATAGGTCTGGAACATCCCCCTATCCAAGCATATGTGCCTGGTAGCCCCTGAGTCGTAGTTCCACTCCTTAGGGTTGCAACCGACCATGTTGGTCTCAGACACCACACAGACGAGATCGTCTTCCACTAGACTAGCTTCAGACTTCTTCTTCTTGTCGGTCTTCTTGTTCCGACACACATCAGCCTTGTGCCCCATCTTACCACAGTTGTGGCATTTGCCAGTGAATTTCTTCACTGTTGGCTTGCTGTTGCTGCTCTGGGGTTGGAACTTGCGCTTCTTGTTATGTTTAGCCAAGTTCACCTTCTGTTGAGAAGGCCCTGCTCCAGATAAAGCCTTTGCTGACTGGACGTTGGTCGACTCGACCCGCAGCCTGGCAATCAGTTCCTCGACTTTCATGTCTTCTTCTTGTGCGTAAGCCTGGCCCTGAAAGCTTCCCAGCTTGGAGGCATCTTCTCAATGATGCAAGCCACTTGAAATGTCTCGCATATCTTCATCCCTTCGGCTAGAACCTCGTGGGTAAGCAACTGAAGCTCCTCAACCCGCTCCATGAGCGGCTTTGAATCTACCATCTTGTAGTTCAGGAACTTCTTGACCACGTATTTCTTCTGGCCATCATCCTCATGCCTGTACTTCTTCTGAAGGGCTTCCCATAGCTCTTTGGCTGATCCGACTTTGTTGTACACGTTATATAACGAGTCAACTAGTCGGCTCTTTATGTAGCCTAAGCATAGGAAATCTCCTCTGTCTCACGCCTGTTGGACACTTAGCCCATACAGATCATTAGTGGGATCTAGCACCACAGGACGAGTTTCCTTCAGGAATCTCTCCATACACATGACGGTGAGGAAGAACAGCATCTTCTCAAACCATGTTTTGAACCCATTGCCATCAAACTTGTCGGGCAAGAAACCCTGTTGTAGAGGGTTTGGCATGGGTGTCGGCGCAAGTGGCCAGTCTTGAACCTGGGTGCTAAGGACCCCTGATCTGGGGTAGACGAACATCAGACATATCCATAGGAAGGACATTCTGATTTAGACCCAGTAAGGTCGGATCCCCCCCAGCTACCACTGAAAGTGATGCCGGCATCGAGAGACCCACCTGTTGTGTGGTCATGTTTGTTTGAGTGGTTGCCGGAGGTAGACCATCTCCCGTTACCGGGAGTGTCATCTCAACCGACACATCCACACGTGTATCCGTCATAGCGGACATCGTGCTAGAAGAAGTACCGGCGGAAACGGTTTCGTTGGTGTTTGTCATTTCTAAAACTTTTCAAAAAATAACATCACAAAAAAATTCAGCACAAGAAATATTCTTAAATAATTTGAAGGAAAAATATTTAATTCGAATTTTAAAATTAAATTCAAAAATAAAATAAATCTGAATTATTTTATTTTTCTGAAAAAATTAAATAAAATTCCGAATTAATTTAAATAATTTCGAGGAAATTAATACTGAATATTAAATAATATTCGTAGGTTGTATTAAATATTTCCGAAAATAATTTATGTATTTTCCGAAAATATAAATAATTAATTTCCGAATAATAAAATATTCCGAAAATTAATATCCGAAAAATTTGTTTTAAATTTTCGATTTGAAAATCGAAATTTAAAATCCAAAAAAAATTAATTCCGAATTTAAATTTCCGATTTGAATAAATTCCAAAAAAAATAATATAAATTCGGAATCTGAATTTCCGATTTGAAATTCGAAATTTTGAAATTTAAAAATTCTGAAAATAAAATGAATTTCGAAATTCTGTTCCAGATTTATCGTATAAAAATCCAAACAGAAATTTCAAAAGTTAAATCCGAAATTCCTGAAAAAAGAATTAATTCTGAAAATAATTAATTTTTCGAAATTCTGTTCCAGATTTATAGTGTACTTCGATATGGTAGAGAAGAAGTTGGTGACTCGTTTCACCCTAGCGCTCGTGAGAAAGCTGTCCTCATTAGCAACCGGTCAGCCCATTCCTTGGATTTTCTGTAGACTATTCCCATCTCCGGCCTTGGCCTAACGATGCACCCAAGACAGTTCAGGTGTGTTCTTCAGTATCGTCTTGCGATCCCTATTTTCCCTGATGGTTTTACATGTCCTTATTGCTCCTCTTGTGTCTTGGATCGGTTTGGTGATCATCCGGTGCATTGTGGTAATGATGTTGGGCTCAAGTTTCGGCTAACTTGGTCCGAGATGTTTTGGGTGATATTTGCTCTCAGGCCGGGGTCTTTGTGCAGAAAGAAGTGCCGATGGGGTTTTTATCTGAAGATGGAAGGGATCTTCGCCCTGCTGACCTACTTGTCCATTGTTGGGACAATGGGAAAGACGTATGCTTGGATGTTACTGGCGTTTCCCCCTTCACGGGAGTAGGGGTTCCCGCTTTTGTTCTTGGGGCTGATGTCTCGTCTGCTGTCACTAGGAAAAAGAAGAAGTATGAGGTTAAGTGCGTGGAGAATGGGTATAGTTTTATCGCTTTTGCTTTCTCTACCTTTGGTGAGTTAGGAAGTGATGCTATTGATTTTCTTACTAGGGTTACTCGAGTTGCTCAAAGCAACACTGTTAATGCCAATATGCGCTCTTTTATTTTCCATAGATTGCGCTTTGTTGTAAATAAGGGTGTAGGTGCGCAGTTGGTTGCTAGACTCCCTACCAACTTTATGTAAGCACACACATTGTGATTATACTATTAATCATGTAATAATTTATTATTTATAAATATAGTGTTTGCCTTCATACTCGGTTAAAAAATTCCGAAATTCTGTTTACAGAGAAGTAAAATAAATTTATGTAAACTAATTTATGTAAACTAAATCCAAACAGAATTTTAAAAAATTAATTTCTGTAATACTCTGGATTTGCTGTAAAGCACCGAAACGAAGTAACAAATTCTGTGGATTTGTTTCTGTTTTGAAAAATATCCTGAAAACAAGTGCGATCGAAAAGCAATTGAAGAATTACGCACAGGTGATCGAAAACAAGAAATTATGAATTTTTTGTTTCTGAATCCGAAAGTACGTAAAAAAAATAATTGTAAATCAATCAGAAGTAGTTTTCGGATAAATAATATTGTGATGGCTCCGTTCGATACCTATTCTACACACTTTAAAAACAGATTAGTGCAAACTTTTACAGTAAAAGTTTTTCCGAATTAAGAATGTAGGACTGTATTTAGCATGCAATGAATCTGCGAAAAATTTAAACGAATTAAGAACAGAATTGTATACCGAATCAGACGAACGAACGGAGTGAATACGCAGAGTCGAGAGCGGATCTCTGTCCTTAATTCGGAAAACGCCCCATTAGTGAGACGGTTACCGGCGATTCGAATCCCAGGGTACAACTGCGTCGAAACTTCGGATGCTGCACTCAAACCGAAATTCTGGCGAACTGAAGAACTGTGAATAATCTCGTAAGGATTTCTGAGAGGGGAAGAGAGCGAATTCGTTTCGGTGTGTATAGAATGAGAGAGGGCGACGGTTTAAATAGGCAGCTGATCAGGCTGTTGAAACCGTCCCCGAAAATCTGTTGGTGGATAAGAAAGTGCCTAGCAGGCCACGATTCTCTCAACCGGAATATACTGCACGCGGGGCCAAAAAAATTGGGCTGGGCTGCTATGGGCGAAGGAGCCCAAGAGTCCCACAGCCCCGAACCCAGTCCGGACCGTGCACGCATGTGTGTGGTGAGTGTCCACTCCATTGTGTATCATATTAATATACTAGGAGTGGATTGGTGTTTATATAGTGAGAAACCCATTCTCCCATTTTCGATGTGGGACTTTACCCCATCCAAAAACACCCCAAAACCTCACCCGGATACCTTCCAAGCACCTACTTTGAGCAGGCTTTTCTCATTCACTCGGAACCCGATTTTAGCGTATGAATATACCATATTCAAGAGCTCGCGGAGAGGAAGCCAATGGTCCCTTCTCCCGGCAATTCTGACCACCGTAGCTAGCCGGAAAGTTGGTTGGAAGTCAGCTAAAAAACTGGTTCCAACACTATAGAGGAAGCTAATGATGTTGATGACCTCACTGTGGATGCCCTTTAAAGCTCCCTTCTTGTTCATGAACAAAAGTTCAAGAAAGATGGAGGGGAAGAACAGGCCTTGCAAGTAGCTTATGATGAAGATTTTGGTGGAAGAGGTCGAGGAGAAACTCCTAGCGTGGAGGAAGAGGTCAGGGGAGAGGATGTAATGGATCCAACAAATCAATCGTTGAATGCTATAGGTGCCATCAGCTTGGACATTATTAGAATGAATGTCCAATTGCAACGAAGCGGTTAATTACGTTGAGTTAGACAAAACAAAGGAAATGTTGCTCATGGCGTTTATTGAATCCAACAACATAAATCAAGGTAACATATGGTTTCTTGATTCCGGTTGCAGTAATCACATGTGTGGAGATGTATCCTTGTTTAGTGAGTTGGACAAAAGGATTCAAGAGATATGTCAGATTGGGAAATCACATGACCATGGGTGTGGTAGGCAAAGGAAGTGTTAGACTGACAGTTGATGGAATGCAACACATCATCAAGGATGTGTTTTATGTACCAGATCTGAAGACTAATCTTCTCAGTATAAGGTAATTACAAGAGAAAGGGTTGGTTGTTTTACTGAAAGATAATCAGTACAGGGTATATCATGCATCAAGGGGCTTAATTATTCAGAGTAATATCTGAAGCAACTCAAATGAAAGCAGGAAATGAAGGAGGAATGTCTTCCAAAAAGAATAGTCAACCAAACTGAGTTGTGGCATAGACAATATGGCCATCTCAATGACACTGGTCTCTTACAATTGCAAAGCAAAGACATGGTGAGAGACCTTCCAACCTTGACAGAAAGCAACACAGTATGTAGAGAGTGCTTGAAAGGCAAAAAACATAGAGATGTGATGCCAAAGCAGGAAAAGTAGAGAATTTCATCACAACTTGAGCTCGTTCATGTAGACATATGTGGATCTATCTCACCGATTTCTAATGGCCAAAAGAGGTACTTCATTTGTTTTATTGATGATTTCAGTCGAAAAGCCTTGGGTGTCTCTTCTGATGTACAAGGCAGATGCTTTTACTATGTTTAAGTAATTTAAGAGTAGTGTTGAAAAGGAGTTTGGTTTGTTCATCAAATGTTTAAGAACAAACTGTGGTGGTGAATTTACCTCAAATGATTTTCATGACTTCTGTAGAGACAATGGTATAAAGAGACAACTCACCACAGTGTACATAACACAACATAATGGAGTGGTCGAGGGAGAAAACAGAACTGTAATGAATATGGTGAGGAGTCTATTGCTTGACAAAGACGTGCCAAAGAGCTTTTGACTGGAGGATGGGCATTTCATCTTCTAAATAGGTGCCCAACGAGTTCTATTTCAGATAAAACTTTTGAGGAAGCATGGAGTGGAGCTAAACACTCAGTTGCACATTTGAGAGTTTTTGGATGTGTGGCTCATGCACATGTTCCTGATGCCAAGAGAGTCAAGTTGGATGACAAAAGTAGAATGTGTGTGTTTTTCATAATACGTGCAGAATCTAAGGGATACAGATTGTATGATCCAGAGTGCTAGAAGATAGTGGTAAGCCGAGATGTTGTATTTGAAGAAGATGAGAAGTGAGATTGGGATTCCATTCATAAGGAACTAATCAACTCAGAGCTTGAATGGGAATCAGAAGTCGGTGAAGAAACAAATAAGGGAGGAAACAGTGCAGATGTTGAGGTTGTTGTTCCTTCAAGCTCCATTATGTCTCATTCAATTGCAGCAGAACCGTCATCTCCAGCAGTTGTACCATTGTCATCTCCATTGTCATCTCCAACTGTACCTGTTAGTGGAAATTCTCAAATCCCATTGGCTACAAGAGGAAGAATAAGAAGAATTCTTGCGTGGATGCATGATTATATTGTTGGAGATATTGACAGTGATGAAGAGGATGCACAGTATACTAAGTTTGCTTTGCATACCAGTATTGAGCCAAGATGTTTTGAAGAAGCAGCAATCTGTAAACACTGGAAGAAAGCAATGGATGAGGAAATTAATTCCATAGAAAAGAATGCCACATGGGTTATTACTGATCTGGATAGAGGAGCTCAGATCATAGGCGTGAAATGGGTTTATAAGACTAAGCTGAATCAAGATGGAAAGATTGAAAAGTATAAAGCGTATCTAGTTGCCCAGGGATATGTACAGAAGCAAGGAATAGATTATGAGGAGGTGTATGCTCCGGTCACTAGAATGGATACAATAAGAATGATCTTAGACATAGCTGCACAAAGAAGGTGGATAATTTATTAGCTTGATGTCAAATATGCTTTTCTACAAGGACAGTTGTCAGAAGTTGCTTATGTTAAACAACCACAAGGATATGAAGTAAAGAACGAGGAGCAGAAGGTTTACAGACTCAACAAAGCGTTGTATGGGCTTAAACACGCTCCACTTGCCTAGTTTAGCCGAATTGAGTCTTATTTTAGGCAGATGGGGTTTGAGAAGGATCAAAGTGAGTAGACTCTGTTAACTAAAGTGGATAGGCAAGGGAGGAGTTTAATTGCAAGTCCATGTGTGGATGTTTTGATATAAACTGGAAGCGATGAAAATCTGGTGAGTGAGTTCAAAGCTTCTATGATGTAGGAATTTGAAATGACAGGCTTAGAGAGGATGAAGTACTTTCTCAAAATAGAGGTGTTGCGGTCTGTATTGGCCAGAGAAAGTATGTAAGATACATATTAAAGAGGTTTGGTATGGAGAATAGCAGCCCAGTCCAAAATCCTATGATGCCAGGATCAAAACTAAGCAGAGAAGAAGATAGCCCATCAGTCGATGGTTCCCTTTATAAATAGCTTGTGGGAAGTATAATGTACTTGACAAGTACAAGACCTGATGTCATGTATGATGTATGTTTGATTAGCAGGTTCATGGCAAATCCGAAGGAATAACATCTAATGGCAGTAAAGAGAATTATGCGTTATTTGAAATGGATGGTGGATGGTGGAATTTTGGGTCAAATCATGGGAAACAAGGAGCTGGTTGAATTCACTAATAGTGACTATGCAAGATATATAGAATATAAGAAAGAGTACTCCAGGGTATGCTTTCATCCTGAGTAATAGTAGTAGCATGGTCATCCCGTAAGCAACCTATTGTTACTCTGGGCACAACAGAAGTTGAATTTGTGGTTGCAGCTTCATATTCATGTCAACTTATTTGGATGGAAAGGGTACTAGAAAAGCTC
>NW_027368462.1:0-49664 GCF_046119375.1 Phyllobates terribilis | reverse complement strand
TTTCCTGCTAATCCTAGCATGATAAAGAAGATTCAAAGAGAGTGAGATGCCAGCTCCTTTCATTCAGTCAGTAGCTTCAAACATTTCTGGTATATGAAAAACATGTTTTTCAATGGCAAAAATCAATGAATATTGTAAATGCACAAACAGTAATATCTCCACATTGCACGGTGCAATTCTGAAATTTTTAGCTTTTTCCTCTTAATCCTAGCATGATAAAGAAGATTCAAAGAGAGTGAGATGCCAGCTCCTTTCATTCAGTCAGTAGCTTCAAACATTTCTGGTATATGAAAAACATGTTTTTCAATGGCAAAAATCAATGAATATTGTAAATGCACAAACAGTAATATCTCCACATTGCAAGGTGCAATTCTGAAATTTTTTGCTTTTTCCTGCTAATCCTAGCATGATAAAGAAGATTCAAAGAGAGTGAGATGCCAGCTCCTTTCATTCAGTCAGTAGCTTCAAACATTTCTGGTATATGAAAAACATGTTTTTCAATGGCAAAAATCAATGAATATTGTAAATGCACAAACAGTAATATCTCCACATTGCAAGGTGCAATTCTGAAATTTTTTGCTTTTTCCTGCTAATCCTAGCATGATAAAGAAGATTCAAAGAGTGTGAGATGCCAGCTCCTTTCATTCAGTCAGTAGCTTCAAACATTTCTGGTATATGAAAAACATGTTTTTCAATGGCAAAAATCAATGAATATTGTAAATGCACAAACAGTAATATCTCCACATTGCAAGGTGCAATTCTGAAATTTTTTGCTTTTTCCTGCTAATCCTAGCATGATAAAGAAGATTCAAAGAGAGTGAGATGCCAGCTCCTTTCATTCAGTCAGTAGCTTCAAACATTTCTGGTATATGAAAAACATGTTTTTCAATGGCAAAAATCAATGAATATTGTAAATGCACAAACAGTAATATCTCCACATTGCAAGGTGCAATTCTGAAATTTTTTGCTTTTTCCTGCTAATCCTAGCATGATAAAGAAGATTCAAAGAGAGTGAGATGCCAGCTCCTTTCATTCAGTCAGTAGCTTCAAACATTTCTGGTATATGAAAAACATGTTTTTCAATGGCAAAAATCAATGAATATTGTAAATGCACAAACAGTAATATCTCCACATTGCACGGTGCAATTCTGAAATTTTTAGCTTTTTCCTGCTAATCCTAGCATGATAAAGAAGATTCAAAGAGAGTGAGATGCCAGCTCCTTTCATTCAGTCAGTAGCTTCAAACATTTCTGGTATATGAAAAACATGTTTTTCAATGGCAAAAATCAATGAATATTGTAAATGCACAAACAGTAATATCTCCACATTGCAAGGTGCAATTCTGAAATTTTTTGCTTTTTCCTGCTAATCCTAGCATGATAAAGAAGATTCAAAGAGAGTGAGATGCCAGCTCCTTTCATTCAGTCAGTAGCTTCAAACATTTCTGGTATATGAAAAACATGTTTTTCAATGGCAAAAATCAATGAATATTGTAAATGCACAAACAGTAATATCTCCACATTGCACGGTGCAATTCTGAAATTTTTAGCTTTTTCCTGTTAATCCTAGCATGATAAAGAAGATTCAAAGAGAGTGAGATGCCAGCTCCTTTCATTCAGTCAGTAGCTTCAAACATTTCTGGTATATGAAAAACATGTTTTTCAATGGCAAAAATCAATGAATATTGTAAATGCACAAACAGTAATATCTCCACATTGCACGGTGCAATTCTGAAATTTTTAGCTTTTTCCTGTTAATCCTAGCATGATAAAGAAGATTCAAAGAGAGTGAGATGCCAGCTCCTTTCATTCAGTCAGTAGCTTCAAACATTTCTGGTATATGAAAAACATGTTTTTCAATGGCAAAAATCAATGAATATTGTAAATGCACAAACAGTAATATCTCCACATTGCAAGGTGCAATTCTGAAATTTTTTGCTTTTTCCTGTTAATCCTAGCATGATAAAGAAGATTCAAAGAGAGTGAGATGCCAGCTCCTTTCATTCAGTCAGTAGCTTCAAACATTTCTGGTATATGAAAAACATGTTTTTCAATGGCAAAAATCAATGAATATTGTAAATGCACAAACAGTAATATCTCCACATTGCAAGGTGCAATTCTGAAATTTTTTGCTTTTTCCTGCTAATCCTAGCATGATAAAGAAGATTCAAAGAGTGTGAGATGCCAGCTCCTTTCATTCAGTCAGTAGCTTCAAACATTTCTGGTATATGAAAAACATGTTTTTCAATGGCAAAAATCAATGAATATTGTAAATGCACAAACAGTAATATCTCCACATTGCACGGTGCAATTCTGAAATTTTTAGCTTTTTCCTCTTAATCCTAGCATGATAAAGAAGATTCAAAGAGAGTGAGATGCCAGCTCCTTTCATTCAGTCAGTAGCTTCAAACATTTCTGGTATATGAAAAACATGTTTTTCAATGGCAAAAATCAATGAATATTGTAAATGCACAAACAGTAATATCTCCACATTGCACGGTGCAATTCTGAAATTTTTAGCTTTTTCCTGTTAATCCTAGCATGATAAAGAAGATTCAAAGAGAGTGAGATGCCAGCTCCTTTCATTCAGTCAGTAGCTTCAAACATTTCTGGTATATGAAAAACATGTTTTTCAATGGCAAAAATCAATGAATATTGTAAATGCACAAACAGTAATATCTCCACATTGCAAGGTGCAATTCTGAAATTTTTTGCTTTTTCCTGCTAATCCTAGCATGATAAAGAAGATTCAAAGAGAGTGAGATGCCAGCTCCTTTCATTCAGTCAGTAGCTTCAAACATTTCTGGTATATGAAAAACATGTTTTTCAATGGCAAAAATCAATGAATATTGTAAATGCACAAACAGTAATATCTCCACATTGCACGGTGCAATTCTGAAATTTTTAGCTTTTTCCTCTTAATCCTAGCATGATAAAGAAGATTCAAAGAGAGTGAGATGCCAGCTCCTTTCATTCAGTCAGTAGCTTCAAACATTTCTGGTATATGAAAAACATGTTTTTCAATGGCAAAAATCAATGAATATTGTAAATGCACAAACAGTAATATCTCCACATTGCACGGTGCAATTCTGAAATTTTTAGCTTTTTCCTGTTAATCCTAGCATGATAAAGAAGATTCAAAGAGAGTGAGATGCCAGCTCCTTTCATTCAGTCAGTAGCTTCAAACATTTCTGGTATATGAAAAACATGTTTTTCAATGGCAAAAATCAATGAATATTGTAAATGCACAAACAGTAATATCTCCACATTGCAAGGTGCAATTCTGAAATTTTTTGCTTTTTCCTGTTAATCCTAGCATGATAAAGAAGATTCAAAGAGAGTGAGATGCCAGCTCCTTTCATTCAGTCAGTAGCTTCAAACATTTCTGGTATATGAAAAACATGTTTTTCAATGGCAAAATCAATGAATATTGTAAATGCACAAACAGTAATATCTCCACATTGCACGGTGCAATTCTGAAATTTTTAGCTTTTTCCTGTTAATCCTAGCATGATAAAGAAGATTCAAAGAGAGTGAGATGCCAGCTCCTTTCATTCAGTCAGTAGCTTCAAACATTTCTGGTATATGAAAAACATGTTTTTCAATGGCAAAAATCAATGAATATTGTAAATGCAAACAGTAATATCTCCACATTGCAAGGTGCAATTCTGAAATTTTTTGCTTTTTCCTGCTAATCCTAGCATGATAAAGAAGATTCAAAGAGAGTGAGATGCCAGCTCCTTTCATTCAGTCAGTAGCTTCAAACATTTCTGGTATATGAAAAACATGTTTTTCAATGGCAAAAATCAATGAATATTGTAAATGCACAAACAGTAATATCTCCACATTGCACGGTGCAATTCTGAAATTTTTAGCTTTTTCCTGTTAATCCTAGCATGATAAAGAAGATTCAAAGAGAGTGAGATGCCAGCTCCTTTCATTCAGTCAGTAGCTTCAAACATTTCTGGTATATGAAAAACATGTTTTTCAATGGCAAAAATCAATGAATATTGTAAATGCACAAACAGTAATATCTCCACATTGCACGGTGCAATTCTGAAATTTTTAGCTTTTTCCTGTTAATCCTAGCATGATAAAGAAGATTCAAAGAGAGTGAGATGCCAGCTCCTTTCATTCAGTCAGTAGCTTCAAACATTTCTGGTATATGAAAAACATGTTTTTCAATGGCAAAAATCAATGAATATTGTAAATGCACAAACAGTAATATCTCCACATTGCAAGGTGCAATTCTGAAATTTTTTGCTTTTTCCTGTTAATCCTAGCATGATAAAGAAGATTCAAAGAGAGTGAGATGCCAGCTCCTTTCATTCAGTCAGTAGCTTCAAACATTTCTGGTATATGAAAAACATGTTTTTCAATGGCAAAAATCAATGAATATTGTAAATGCACAAACAGTAATATCTCCACATTGCAAGGTGCAATTCTGAAATTTTTTGCTTTTTCCTGCTAATCCTAGCATGATAAAGAAGATTCAAAGAGTGTGAGATGCCAGCTCCTTTCATTCAGTCAGTAGCTTCAAACATTTCTGGTATATGAAAAACATGTTTTTCAATGGCAAAAATCAATGAATATTGTAAATGCACAAACAGTAATATCTCCACATTGCACGGTGCAATTCTGAAATTTTTAGCTTTTTCCTCTTAATCCTAGCATGATAAAGAAGATTCAAAGAGAGTGAGATGCCAGCTCCTTTCATTCAGTCAGTAGCTTCAAACATTTCTGGTATATGAAAAACATGTTTTTCAATGGCAAAAATCAATGAATATTGTAAATGCACAAACAGTAATATCTCCACATTGCACGGTGCAATTCTGAAATTTTTAGCTTTTTCCTGTTAATCCTAGCATGATAAAGAAGATTCAAAGAGAGTGAGATGCCAGCTCCTTTCATTCAGTCAGTAGCTTCAAACATTTCTGGTATATGAAAAACATGTTTTTCAATGGCAAAAATCAATGAATATTGTAAATGCACAAACAGTAATATCTCCACATTGCAAGGTGCAATTCTGAAATTTTTTGCTTTTTCCTGCTAATCCTAGCATGATAAAGAAGATTCAAAGAGAGTGAGATGCCAGCTCCTTTCATTCAGTCAGTAGCTTCAAACATTTCTGGTATATGAAAAACATGTTTTTCAATGGCAAAAATCAATGAATATTGTAAATGCACAAACAGTAATATCTCCACATTGCACGGTGCAATTCTGAAATTTTTAGCTTTTTCCTCTTAATCCTAGCATGATAAAGAAGATTCAAAGAGAGTGAGATGCCAGCTCCTTTCATTCAGTCAGTAGCTTCAAACATTTCTGGTATATGAAAAACATGTTTTTCAATGGCAAAAATCAATGAATATTGTAAATGCACAAACAGTAATATCTCCACATTGCAAGGTGCAATTCTGAAATTTTTTGCTTTTTCCTGCTAATCCTAGCATGATAAAGAAGATTCAAAGAGAGTGAGATGCCAGCTCCTTTCATTCAGTCAGTAGCTTCAAACATTTCTGGTATATGAAAAACATGTTTTTCAATGGCAAAAATCAATGAATATTGTAAATGCACAAACAGTAATATCTCCACATTGCAAGGTGCAATTCTGAAATTTTTTGCTTTTTCCTGCTAATCCTAGCATGATAAAGAAGATTCAAAGAGTGTGAGATGCCAGCTCCTTTCATTCAGTCAGTAGCTTCAAACATTTCTGGTATATGAAAAACATGTTTTTCAATGGCAAAAATCAATGAATATTGTAAATGCACAAACAGTAATATCTCCACATTGCAAGGTGCAATTCTGAAATTTTTTGCTTTTTCCTGCTAATCCTAGCATGATAAAGAAGATTCAAAGAGAGTGAGATGCCAGCTCCTTTCATTCAGTCAGTAGCTTCAAACATTTCTGGTATATGAAAAACATGTTTTTCAATGGCAAAAATCAATGAATATTGTAAATGCACAAACAGTAATATCTCCACATTGCAAGGTGCAATTCTGAAATTTTTTGCTTTTTCCTGCTAATCCTAGCATGATAAAGAAGATTCAAAGAGAGTGAGATGCCAGCTCCTTTCATTCAGTCAGTAGCTTCAAACATTTCTGGTATATGAAAAACATGTTTTTCAATGGCAAAAATCAATGAATATTGTAAATGCACAAACAGTAATATCTCCACATTGCACGGTGCAATTCTGAAATTTTTAGCTTTTTCCTGTTAATCCTAGCATGATAAAGAAGATTCAAAGAGAGTGAGATGCCAGCTCCTTTCATTCAGTCAGTAGCTTCAAACATTTCTGGTATATGAAAAACATGTTTTTCAATGGCAAAAATCAATGAATATTGTAAATGCACAAACAGTAATATCTCCACATTGCAAGGTGCAATTCTGAAATTTTTTGCTTTTTCCTGCTAATCCTAGCATGATAAAGAAGATTCAAAGAGAGTGAGATGCCAGCTCCTTTCATTCAGTCAGTAGCTTCAAACATTTCTGGTATATGAAAAACATGTTTTTCAATGGCAAAAATCAATGAATATTGTAAATGCACAAACAGTAATATCTCCACATTGCACGGTGCAATTCTGAAATTTTTAGCTTTTTCCTGTTAATCCTAGCATGATAAAGAAGATTCAAAGAGAGTGAGATGCCAGCTCCTTTCATTCAGTCAGTAGCTTCAAACATTTCTGGTATATGAAAAACATGTTTTTCAATGGCAAAAATCAATGAATATTGTAAATGCACAAACAGTAATATCTCCACATTGCACGGTGCAATTCTGAAATTTTTAGCTTTTTCCTGTTAATCCTAGCATGATAAAGAAGATTCAAAGAGAGTGAGATGCCAGCTCCTTTCATTCAGTCAGTAGCTTCAAACATTTCTGGTATATGAAAAACATGTTTTTCAATGGCAAAAATCAATGAATATTGTAAATGCACAAACAGTAATATCTCCACATTGCAAGGTGCAATTCTGAAATTTTTTGCTTTTTCCTGTTAATCCTAGCATGATAAAGAAGATTCAAAGAGAGTGAGATGCCAGCTCCTTTCATTCAGTCAGTAGCTTCAAACATTTCTGGTATATGAAAAACATGTTTTTCAATGGCAAAAATCAATGAATATTGTAAATGCACAAACAGTAATATCTCCACATTGCAAGGTGCAATTCTGAAATTTTTTGCTTTTTCCTGCTAATCCTAGCATGATAAAGAAGATTCAAAGAGTGTGAGATGCCAGCTCCTTTCATTCAGTCAGTAGCTTCAAACATTTCTGGTATATGAAAAACATGTTTTTCAATGGCAAAAATCAATGAATATTGTAAATGCACAAACAGTAATATCTCCACATTGCACGGTGCAATTCTGAAATTTTTAGCTTTTTCCTCTTAATCCTAGCATGATAAAGAAGATTCAAAGAGAGTGAGATGCCAGCTCCTTTCATTCAGTCAGTAGCTTCAAACATTTCTGGTATATGAAAAACATGTTTTTCAATGGCAAAAATCAATGAATATTGTAAATGCACAAACAGTAATATCTCCACATTGCACGGTGCAATTCTGAAATTTTTAGCTTTTTCCTGTTAATCCTAGCATGATAAAGAAGATTCAAAGAGAGTGAGATGCCAGCTCCTTTCATTCAGTCAGTAGCTTCAAACATTTCTGGTATATGAAAAACATGTTTTTCAATGGCAAAAATCAATGAATATTGTAAATGCACAAACAGTAATATCTCCACATTGCAAGGTGCAATTCTGAAATTTTTTGCTTTTTCCTGCTAATCCTAGCATGATAAAGAAGATTCAAAGAGAGTGAGATGCCAGCTCCTTTCATTCAGTCAGTAGCTTCAAACATTTCTGGTATATGAAAAACATGTTTTTCAATGGCAAAAATCAATGAATATTGTAAATGCACAAACAGTAATATCTCCACATTGCACGGTGCAATTCTGAAATTTTTAGCTTTTTCCTCTTAATCCTAGCATGATAAAGAAGATTCAAAGAGAGTGAGATGCCAGCTCCTTTCATTCAGTCAGTAGCTTCAAACATTTCTGGTATATGAAAAACATGTTTTTCAATGGCAAAAATCAATGAATATTGTAAATGCACAAACAGTAATATCTCCACATTGCACGGTGCAATTCTGAAATTTTTAGCTTTTTCCTGTTAATCCTAGCATGATAAAGAAGATTCAAAGAGAGTGAGATGCCAGCTCCTTTCATTCAGTCAGTAGCTTCAAACATTTCTGGTATATGAAAAACATGTTTTTCAATGGCAAAAATCAATGAATATTGTAAATGCACAAACAGTAATATCTCCACATTGCAAGGTGCAATTCTGAAATTTTTTGCTTTTTCCTGTTAATCCTAGCATGATAAAGAAGATTCAAAGAGAGTGAGATGCCAGCTCCTTTCATTCAGTCAGTAGCTTCAAACATTTCTGGTATATGAAAAACATGTTTTTCAATGGCAAAAATCAATGAATATTGTAAATGCACAAACAGTAATATCTCCACATTGCACGGTGCAATTCTGAAATTTTTAGCTTTTTCCTGTTAATCCTAGCATGATAAAGAAGATTCAAAGAGAGTGAGATGCCAGCTCCTTTCATTCAGTCAGTAGCTTCAAACATTTCTGGTATATGAAAAACATGTTTTTCAATGGCAAAAATCAATGAATATTGTAAATGCAAACAGTAATATCTCCACATTGCAAGGTGCAATTCTGAAATTTTTTGCTTTTTCCTGCTAATCCTAGCATGATAAAGAAGATTCAAAGAGAGTGAGATGCCAGCTCCTTTCATTCAGTCAGTAGCTTCAAACATTTCTGGTATATGAAAAACATGTTTTTCAATGGCAAAAATCAATGAATATTGTAAATGCACAAACAGTAATATCTCCACATTGCACGGTGCAATTCTGAAATTTTTAGCTTTTTCCTGTTAATCCTAGCATGATAAAGAAGATTCAAAGAGAGTGAGATGCCAGCTCCTTTCATTCAGTCAGTAGCTTCAAACATTTCTGGTATATGAAAAACATGTTTTTCAATGGCAAAAATCAATGAATATTGTAAATGCACAAACAGTAATATCTCCACATTGCACGGTGCAATTCTGAAATTTTTAGCTTTTTCCTGTTAATCCTAGCATGATAAAGAAGATTCAAAGAGAGTGAGATGCCAGCTCCTTTCATTCAGTCAGTAGCTTCAAACATCTCTGGTATATGAAAAACATGTTTTTCAATGGCAAAAATCAATGAATATTGTAAATGCACAAACAGTAATATCTCCACATTGCACGGTGCAATTCTGAAATTTTTAGCTTTTTCCTGTTAATCCTAGCATGATAAAGAAGATTCAAAGAGAGTGAGATGCCAGCTCCTTTCATTCAGTCAGTAGCTTCAAACATTTCTGGTATATGAAAAACATGTTTTTCAATGGCAAAAATCAATGAATATTGTAAATGCACAAACAGTCATATCTCCACATTGCAAGGTGCAATTCTGAAATTTTTTGCTTTTTCCTGTTAATCCTAGCATGATAAAGAAGATTCAAAGAGAGTGAGATGCCAGCTCCTTTCATTCAGTCAGTAGCTTCAAACATTTCTGGTATATGAAAAACATGTTTTTCAATGGCAAAAATCAATGAATATTGTAAATGCACAAACAGTAATATCTCCACATTGCAAGGTGCAATTCTGAAATTTTTTGCTTTTTCCTGCTAATCCTAGCATGATAAAGAAGATTCAAAGAGAGTGAGATGCCAGCTCCTTTCATTCAGTCAGTAGCTTCAAACATTTCTGGTATATGAAAAACATGTTTTTCAATGGCAAAAATCAATGAATATTGTAAATGCACAAACAGTAATATCTCCACATTGCAAGGTGCAATTCTGAAATTTTTTGCTTTTTCCTGCTAATCCTAGCATGATAAAGAAGATTCAAAGAGTGTGAGATGCCAGCTCCTTTCATTCAGTCAGTAGCTTCAAACATTTCTGGTATATGAAAAACATGTTTTTCAATGGCAAAAATCAATGAATATTGTAAATGCACAAACAGTAATATCTCCACATTGCACGGTGCAATTCTGAAATTTTTAGCTTTTTCCTGTTAATCCTAGCATGATAAAGAAGATTCAAAGAGAGTGAGATGCCAGCTCCTTTCATTCAGTCAGTAGCTTCAAACATTTCTGGTATATGAAAAACATGTTTTTCAATGGCAAAAATCAATGAATATTGTAAATGCACAAACAGTAATATCTCCACATTGCAAGGTGCAATTCTGAAATTTTTTGCTTTTTCCTGCTAATCCTAGCATGATAAAGAAGATTCAAAGAGAGTGAGATGCCAGCTCCTTTCATTCAGTCAGTAGCTTCAAACATTTCTGGTATATGAAAAACATGTTTTTCAATGGCAAAAATCAATGAATATTGTAAATGCACAAACAGTAATATCTCCACATTGCACGGTGCAATTCTGAAATTTTTAGCTTTTTCCTGTTAATCCTAGCATGATAAAGAAGATTCAAAGAGAGTGAGATGCCAGCTCCTTTCATTCAGTCAGTAGCTTCAAACATTTCTGGTATATGAAAAACATGTTTTTCAATGGCAAAAATCAATGAATATTGTAAATGCACAAACAGTAATATCTCCACATTGCAAGGTGCAATTCTGAAATTTTTTGCTTTTTCCTGCTAATCCTAGCATGATAAAGAAGATTCAAAGAGAGTGAGATGCCAGCTCCTTTCATTCAGTCAGTAGCTTCAAACATTTCTGGTATATGAAAAACATGTTTTTCAATGGCAAAAATCAATGAATATTGTAAATGCACAAACAGTAATATCTCCACATTGCACGGTGCAATTCTGAAATTTTTAGCTTTTTCCTGTTAATCCTAGCATGATAAAGAAGATTCAAAGAGAGTGAGATGCCAGCTCCTTTCATTCAGTCAGTAGCTTCAAACATTTCTGGTATATGAAAAACATGTTTTTCAATGGCAAAAATCAATGAATATTGTAAATGCACAAACAGTAATATCTCCACATTGCACGGTGCAATTCTGAAATTTTTAGCTTTTTCCTGTTAATCCTAGCATGATAAAGAAGATTCAAAGAGAGTGAGATGCCAGCTCCTTTCATTCAGTCAGTAGCTTCAAACATTTCTGGTATATGAAAAACATGTTTTTCAATGGCAAAAATCAATGAATATTGTAAATGCACAAACAGTAATATCTCCACATTGCAAGGTGCAATTCTGAAATTTTTTGCTTTTTCCTGTTAATCCTAGCATGATAAAGAAGATTCAAAGAGAGTGAGATGCCAGCTCCTTTCATTCAGTCAGTAGCTTCAAACATTTCTGGTATATGAAAAACATGTTTTTCAATGGCAAAAATCAATGAATATTGTAAATGCACAAACAGTAATATCTCCACATTGCAAGGTGCAATTCTGAAATTTTTTGCTTTTTCCTGCTAATCCTAGCATGATAAAGAAGATTCAAAGAGTGTGAGATGCCAGCTCCTTTCATTCAGTCAGTAGCTTCAAACATTTCTGGTATATGAAAAACATGTTTTTCAATGGCAAAAATCAATGAATATTGTAAATGCACAAACAGTAATATCTCCACATTGCACGGTGCAATTCTGAAATTTTTAGCTTTTTCCTCTTAATCCTAGCATGATAAAGAAGATTCAAAGAGAGTGAGATGCCAGCTCCTTTCATTCAGTCAGTAGCTTCAAACATTTCTGGTATATGAAAAACATGTTTTTCAATGGCAAAAATCAATGAATATTGTAAATGCACAAACAGTAATATCTCCACATTGCACGGTGCAATTCTGAAATTTTTAGCTTTTTCCTGTTAATCCTAGCATGATAAAGAAGATTCAAAGAGAGTGAGATGCCAGCTCCTTTCATTCAGTCAGTAGCTTCAAACATTTCTGGTATATGAAAAACATGTTTTTCAATGGCAAAAATCAATGAATATTGTAAATGCACAAACAGTAATATCTCCACATTGCAAGGTGCAATTCTGAAATTTTTTGCTTTTTCCTGCTAATCCTAGCATGATAAAGAAGATTCAAAGAGAGTGAGATGCCAGCTCCTTTCATTCAGTCAGTAGCTTCAAACATTTCTGGTATATGAAAAACATGTTTTTCAATGGCAAAAATCAATGAATATTGTAAATGCACAAACAGTAATATCTCCACATTGCACGGTGCAATTCTGAAATTTTTAGCTTTTTCCTCTTAATCCTAGCATGATAAAGAAGATTCAAAGAGAGTGAGATGCCAGCTCCTTTCATTCAGTCAGTAGCTTCAAACATTTCTGGTATATGAAAAACATGTTTTTCAATGGCAAAAATCAATGAATATTGTAAATGCACAAACAGTAATATCTCCACATTGCACGGTGCAATTCTGAAATTTTTAGCTTTTTCCTGTTAATCCTAGCATGATAAAGAAGATTCAAAGAGAGTGAGATGCCAGCTCCTTTCATTCAGTCAGTAGCTTCAAACATTTCTGGTATATGAAAAACATGTTTTTCAATGGCAAAAATCAATGAATATTGTAAATGCACAAACAGTAATATCTCCACATTGCAAGGTGCAATTCTGAAATTTTTTGCTTTTTCCTGCTAATCCTAGCATGATAAAGAAGATTCAAAGAGAGTGAGATGCCAGCTCCTTTCATTCAGTCAGTAGCTTCAAACATTTCTGGTATATGAAAAACATGTTTTTCAATGGCAAAAATCAATGAATATTGTAAATGCACAAACAGTAATATCTCCACATTGCACGGTGCAATTCTGAAATTTTTAGCTTTTTCCTGTTAATCCTAGCATGATAAAGAAGATTCAAAGAGAGTGAGATGCCAGCTCCTTTCATTCAGTCAGTAGCTTCAAACATTTCTGGTATATGAAAAACATGTTTTTCAATGGCAAAAATCAATGAATATTGTAAATGCACAAACAGTAATATCTCCACATTGCAAGGTGCAATTCTGAAATTTTTTGCTTTTTCCTGTTAATCCTAGCATGATAAAGAAGATTCAAAGAGAGTGAGATGCCAGCTCCTTTCATTCAGTCAGTAGCTTCAAACATTTCTGGTATATGAAAAACATGTTTTTCAATGGCAAAAATCAATGAATATTGTAAATGCACAAACAGTAATATCTCCACATTGCACGGTGCAATTCTGAAATTTTTAGCTTTTTCCTGTTAATCCTAGCATGATAAAGAAGATTCAAAGAGAGTGAGATGCCAGCTCCTTTCATTCAGTCAGTAGCTTCAAACATTTCTGGTATATGAAAAACATGTTTTTCAATGGCAAAAATCAATGAATATTGTAAATGCACAAACAGTAATATCTCCACATTGCAAGGTGCAATTCTGAAATTTTTTGCTTTTTCCTGCTAATCCTAGCATGATAAAGAAGATTCAAAGAGAGTGAGATGCCAGCTCCTTTCATTCAGTCAGTAGCTTCAAACATTTCTGGTATATGAAAAACATGTTTTTCAATGGCAAAAATCAATGAATATTGTAAATGCACAAACAGTAATATCTCCACATTGCACGGTGCAATTCTGAAATTTTTAGCTTTTTCCTGTTAATCCTAGCATGATAAAGAAGATTCAAAGAGAGTGAGATGCCAGCTCCTTTCATTCAGTCAGTAGCTTCAAACATCTCTGGTATATGAAAAACATGTTTTTCAATGGCAAAAATCAATGAATATTGTAAATGCACAAACAGTAATATCTCCACATTGCAAGGTGCAATTCTGAAATTTTTTGCTTTTTCCTGTTAATCCTAGCATGATAAAGAAGATTCAAAGAGAGTGAGATGCCAGCTCCTTTCATTCAGTCAGTAGCTTCAAACATTTCTGGTATATGAAAAACGTTTTACAATGGCAAAAATCAATGAATATTGTAAATGCACAAACAGTAATATCTCCACATTGCACGGTGCAATTCTGAAATTTTTAGCTTTTTCCTGTTAATCCTAGCATGATAAAGAAGATTCAAAGAGAGTGAGATGCCAGTTCCTTTCATTCAGTCAGTAGCTTCAAACATTTCTGGTATATGAAAAACATGTTTTTCAATGGCAAAAATCAATGAATATTGTAAATGCACAAACAGTAATATCTCCACATTGCAAGGTGCAATTCTGAAATTTTTTGCTTTTTCCTGCTAATCCTAGCATGATAAAGAAGATTCAAAGAGAGTGAGATGCCAGCTCCTTTCATTCAGTCAGTAGCTTCAAACATTTCTGGTATATGAAAAACATGTTTTTCAATGGCAAAAATCAATGAATATTGTAAATGCACAAACAGTAATATCTCCACATTGCAAGGTGCAATTCTGAAATTTTTTGCTTTTTCCTGCTAATCCTAGCATGATAAAGAAGATTCAAAGAGTGTGAGATGCCAGCTCCTTTCATTCAGTCAGTAGCTTCAAACATTTCTGGTATATGAAAAACATGTTTTTCAATGGCAAAAATCAATGAATATTGTAAATGCACAAACAGTAATATCTCCACATTGCACGGTGCAATTCTGAAATTTTTAGCTTTTTCCTGTTAATCCTAGCATGATAAAGAAGATTCAAAGAGAGTGAGATGCCAGCTCCTTTCATTCAGTCAGTAGCTTCAAACATTTCTGGTATATGAAAAACATGTTTTTCAATGGCAAAAATCAATGAATATTGTAAATGCACAAACAGTAATATCTCCACATTGCAAGGTGCAATTCTGAAATTTTTTGCTTTTTCCTGCTAATCCTAGCATGATAAAGAAGATTCAAAGAGAGTGAGATGCCAGCTCCTTTCATTCAGTCAGTAGCTTCAAACATTTCTGGTATATGAAAAACATGTTTTTCAATGGCAAAAATCAATGAATATTGTAAATGCACAAACAGTAATATCTCCACATTGCACGGTGCAATTCTGAAATTTTTAGCTTTTTCCTGTTAATCCTAGCATGATAAAGAAGATTCAAAGAGAGTCAGATGCCAGCTCCTTTCATTCAGTCAGTAGCTTCAAACATTTCTGGTATATGAAAAACATGTTTTTCAATGGCAAAAATCAATGAATATTGTAAATGCACAAACAGTAATATCTCCACATTGCAAGGTGCAATTCTGAAATTTTTTGCTTTTTCCTGCTAATCCTAGCATGATAAAGAAGATTCAAAGAGAGTGAGATGCCAGCTCCTTTCATTCAGTCAGTAGCTTCAAACATTTCTGGTATATGAAAAACATGTTTTTCAATGGCAAAAATCAATGAATATTGTAAATGCACAAACAGTAATATCTCCACATTGCATGGTGCAATTCTGAAATTTTTAGCTTTTTCCTGTTAATCCTAGCATGATAAAGAAGATTCAAAGAGAGTGAGATGCCAGCTCCTTTCATTCAGTCAGTAGCTTCAAACATTTCTGGTATATGAAAAACGTTTTTCAATGGCAAAAATCAATGAATATTGTAAATGCACAAACAGTAATATCTCCACATTGCAAGGTGCAATTCTGAAATTTTTTGCTTTTTCCTGCTAATCCTAGCATGATAAAGAAGATTCAAAGAGAGTGAGATGCCAGCTCCTTTCATTCAGTCAGTAGCTTCAAACATTTCTGGTATATGAAAAACATGATTTTCAATGGCAAAAATCAATGAATATTGTAAATGCACAAACAGTAATATCTCCACATTGCAAGGTGCAATTCTGAAATTTTTTGCTTTTTCCTGCTAATCCTAGCATGATAAAGAAGATTCAAAGAGAGTGAGATGCCAGCTCCTTTCATTCAGTCAGTAGCTTCAAACATTTCTGGTATATGAAAAACATGTTTTTCAATGGCAAAAATCAATGAATATTGTAAATGCACAAACAGTAATATCTCCACATTGCACGGTGCAATTCTGAAATTTTTAGCTTTTTCCTGTTAATCCTAGCATGATAAAGAAGATTCAAAGAGAGTGAGATGCCAGCTCCTTTCATTCAGTCAGTAGCTTCAAACATTTCTGGTATATTAAAAACATGTTTTTCAATGGCAAAAATCAATGAATATTGTAAATGCACAAACAGTAATATCTCCACATTGCAAGGTGCAATTCTGAAATTTTTTGCTTTTTCCTGTTAATCCTAGCATGATAAAGAAGATTCAAAGAGAGTGAGATGCCAGCTCCTTTCATTCAGTCAGTAGCTTCAAACATTTCTGGTATATGAAAAACATGTTTTTCAATGGCAAAAATCAATGAATATTGTAAATGCACAAACAGTAATATCTCCACATTGCAAGGTGCAATTCTGAAATTTTTTGCTTTTTCCTGCTAATCCTAGCATGATAAAGAAGATTCAAAGAGAGTGAGATGCCAGCTCCTTTCATTCAGTCAGTAGCTTCAA
This sequence comes from Phyllobates terribilis, assembly GCF_046119375.1. Classification (NCBI taxonomy): domain Eukaryota; kingdom Metazoa; phylum Chordata; class Amphibia; order Anura; family Dendrobatidae; genus Phyllobates; species Phyllobates terribilis. Next base: position 33,297 of record NW_027368462.1, on the reverse strand, counting down.
ACATTTCTGGTATATGAAAAACATGTTTTTCAATGGCAAAAATCAATGAATATTGTAAATGCACAAACAGTAATATCTCCACATTGCACGGTGCAATTCTGAAATTTTTAGCTTTTTCCTGTTAATCCTAGCATGATAAAGAAGATTCAAAGAGAGTCAGATGCCAGCTCCTTTCATTCAGTCAGTAGCTTCAAACATTTCTGGTATATGAAAAACATGTTTTTCAATGGCAAAAATCAATGAATATTGTAAATGCACAAACAGTAATATCTCCACATTGCAAGGTGCAATTCTGAAATTTTTTGCTTTTTCCTGCTAATCCTAGCATGATAAAGAAGATTCAAAGAGAGTGAGATGCCAGCTCCTTTCATTGTCAGTAGCTTCAAACATTTCTGGTATATGAAAAACATGTTTTTCAATGGCAAAAATCAATGAATATTGTAAATGCACAAACAGTAATATCTCCACATTGCATGGTGCAATTCTGAAATTTTTAGCTTTTTCCTGTTAATCCTAGCATGATAAAGAAGATTCAAAGAGTGCGATGCCAGCTCCTTTCATTCAGTCAGTAGCTTCAAACATTTCTGGTATATGAAAAACGTTTTTCAATGGCAAAAATCAATGAATATTGTAAATGCACAAACAGTAATATCTCCACATTGCAAGGTGCAATTCTGAAATTTTTTGCTTTTTCCTGCTAATCCTAGCATGATAAAGAAGATTCAAAGAGAGTGAGATGCCAGCTCCTTTCATTCAGTCAGTAGCTTCAAATATTTCTGGTATACGAAAAACATGTTTTTCAATGGCAAAAATCAATGAATATTGTAAATGCACAAACAGTAATATCTCCACATTGCACGGTGCAATTCTGAAATTTTTAGCTTTTTCCTGTTAATCCTAGCATGATAAAGAAGATTCAAAGAGAGTGAGATGCCAGCTCCTTTCATTCAGTCAGTAGCTTCAAACATTTCTGGTATATGAAAAACATGTTTTTCAATGGCAAAAATCAATGAATATTGTAAATGCACAAACAGTAATATCTCCACATTGCACGGTGCAATTCTGAAATTTTTAGCTTTTTCCTGTTAATCCTAGCATGATAAAGAAGATTCAAAGAGAGTGAGATGCCAGCTCCTTTCATTCAGTCAGTAGCTTCAAACATTTCTGGTATATGAAAAACATGTTTTTCAATGGCAAAAATCAATGAATATTGTAAATGCACAAACAGTAATATCTCCACATTGCAAGGTGCAATTCTGAAATTTTTTGCTTTTTCCTGTTAATCCTAGCATGATAAAGAAGATTCAAAGAGAGTGAGATGCCAGCTCCTTTCATTCAGTCAGTAGCTTCAAACATTTCTGGTATATGAAAAACGTTTTACAATGGCAAAAATCAATGAATATTGTAAATGCACAATCAGTTATATCTCCACATTGCACGGTGCAATTCTGAAATTTTTAGCTTTTTCCTGTTAATCCTAGCATGATAAAGAAGATTCAAAGAGAGTGAGATGCCAGCTCCTTTCATTCAGTCAGTAGCTTCAAACATTTCTGGTATATGAAAAACATGTTTTTCAATGGCAAAAATCAATGAATATTGTAAATGCACAAACAGTAATATCTCCACATTGCAAGGTGCAATTCTGAAATTTTTTGCTTTTTCCTGTTAATCCTAGCATGATAAAGAAGATTCAAAGAGAGTGAGATGCCAGCTCCTTTCATTCAGTCAGTAGCTTCAAACATTTCTGGTATATGAAAAACATGTTTTTCAATGGCAAAAATCAATGAATATTGTAAATGCACAAACAGTAATATCTCCACATTGCAAGGTGCAATTCTGAAATTTTTTGCTTTTTCCTGCTAATCCTAGCATGATAAAGAAGATTCAAAGAGAGTGAGATGCCAGCTCCTTTCATTCAGTCAGTAGCTTCAAACATTTCTGGTATATGAAAAACATGTTTTTCAATGGCAAAAATCAATGAATATTGTAAATGCACAAACAGTAATATCTCCACATTGCAAGGTGCAATTCTGAAATTTTTTGCTTTTTCCTGCTAATCCTAGCATGATAAAGAAGATTCAAAGAGAGTGAGATGCCAGCTCCTTTCATTCAGTCAGTAGCTTCAAACATTTCTGGTATATGAAAAACATGTTTTTCAATGGCAAAAATCAATGAATATTGTAAATGCACAAACAGTAATATCTCCACATTGCAAGGTGCAATTCTGAAATTTTTTGCTTTTTCCTGCTAATCCTAGCATGATAAAGAAGATTCAAAGAGAGTGAGATGCCAGCTCCTTTCATTCAGTCAGTAGCTTCAAACATTTCTGGTATATGAAAAACATGTTTTTCAATGGCAAAAATCAATGAATATTGTAAATGCACAAACAGTAATATCTCCACATTGCACGGTGCAATTCTGAAATTTTTAGCTTTTTCCTGTTAATCCTAGCATGATAAAGAAGATTCAAAGAGAGTCAGATGCCAGCTCCTTTCATTCAGTCAGTAGCTTCAAACATTTCTGGTATATGAAAAACATGTTTTTCAATGGCAAAAATCAATGAATATTGTAAATGCACAAACAGTAATATCTCCACATTGCAAGGTGCAATTCTGAAATTTTTTGCTTTTTCCTGCTAATCCTAGCATGATAAAGAAGATTCAAAGAGAGTGAGATGCCAGCTCCTTTCATTCAGTCAGTAGCTTCAAACATTTCTGGTATATGAAAAACATGTTTTTCAATGGCAAAAATCAATGAATATTGTAAATGCACAAACAGTAATATCTCCACATTGCATGGTGCAATTCTGAAATTTTTAGCTTTTTCCTGTTAATCCTAGCATGATAAAGAAGATTCAAAGAGAGTGAGATGCCAGCTCCTTTCATTCAGTCAGTAGCTTCAAACATTTCTGGTATATGAAAAACGTTTTACAATGGCAAAAATCAATGAATATTGTAAATGCACAAACAGTAATATCTCCACATTGCACGGTGCAATTCTGAAATTTTTAGCTTTTTCCTGTTAATCCTAGCATGATAAAGAAGATTCAAAGAGAGTGAGATGCCAGCTCCTTTCATTCAGTCAGTAGCTTCAAACATTTCTGGTATATGAAAAACATGTTTTTCAATGGCAAAAATCAATGAATATTGTAAATGCACAAACAGTAATATCTCCACATTGCAAGGTGCAATTCTGAAATTTTTTGCTTTTTCCTGCTAATCCTAGCATGATAAAGAAGATTCAAAGAGAGTGAGATGCCAGCTCCTTTCATTCAGTCAGTAGCTTCAAACATTTCTGGTATATGAAAAACATGTTTTTCAATGGCAAAAATCAATGAATATTGTAAATGCACAAACAGTAATATCTCCACATTGCACGGTGCAATTCTGAAATTTTTAGCTTTTTCCTGTTAATCCTAGCATGATAAAGAAGATTCAAAGAGAGTGAGATGCCAGCTCCTTTCATTCAGTCAGTAGCTTCAAACATTTCTGGTATATTAAAAACATGTTTTTCAATGGCAAAAATCAATGAATATTGTAAATGCACAAACAGTAATATCTCCACATTGCAAGGTGCAATTCTGAAATTTTTTGCTTTTTCCTGTTAATCCTAGCATGATAAAGAAGATTCAAAGAGAGTGAGATGCCAGCTCCTTTCATTCAGTCAGTAGCTTCAAACATTTCTGGTATATGAAAAACATGTTTTTCAATGGCAAAAATCAATGAATATTGTAAATGCACAAACAGTAATATCTCCACATTGCAAGGTGCAATTCTGAAATTTTTTGCTTTTTCCTGCTAATCCTAGCATGATAAAGAAGATTCAAAGAGAGTGAGATGCCAGCTCCTTTCATTCAGTCAGTAGCTTCAAACATTTCTGGTATATGAAAAACATGTTTTTCAATGGCAAAAATCAATGAATATTGTAAATGCACAAACAGTAATATCTCCACATTGCACGGTGCAATTCTGAAATTTTTAGCTTTTTCCTGTTAATCCTAGCATGATAAAGAAGATTCAAAGAGAGTCAGATGCCAGCTCCTTTCATTCAGTCAGTAGCTTCAAACATTTCTGGTATATGAAAAACATGTTTTTCAATGGCAAAAATCAATGAATATTGTAAATGCACAAACAGTAATATCTCCACATTGCAAGGTGCAATTCTGAAATTTTTTGCTTTTTCCTGCTAATCCTAGCATGATAAAGAAGATTCAAAGAGAGTGAGATGCCAGCTCCTTTCATTGTCAGTAGCTTCAAACATTTCTGGTATATGAAAAACATGTTTTTCAATGGCAAAAATCAATGAATATTGTAAATGCACAAACAGTAATATCTCCACATTGCATGGTGCAATTCTGAAATTTTTAGCTTTTTCCTGTTAATCCTAGCATGATAAAGAAGATTCAAAGAGTGAGATGCCAGCTCCTTTCATTCAGTCAGTAGCTTCAAACATTTCTGATATATGAAAAACGTTTTTCAATGGCAAAAATCAATGAATATTGTAAATGCACAAACAGTAATATCTCCACATTGCAAGGTGCAATTCTGAAATTTTTTGCTTTTTCCTGCTAATCCTAGCATGATAAAGAAGATTCAAAGAGAGTGAGATGCCAGCTCCTTTCATTCAGTCAGTAGCTTCAAACATTTCTGGTATATGAAAAACATGTTTTTCAATGGCAAAAATCAATGAATATTGTAAATGCACAAACAGTAATATCTCCACATTGCACGGTGCAATTCTGAAATTTTTAGCTTTTTCCTGTTAATCCTAGCATGATAAAGAAGATTCAAAGAGAGTGAGATGCCAGCTCCTTTCATTCAGTCAGTAGCTTCAAACATTTCTGGTATATGAAAAACATGTTTTTCAATGGCAAAAATCAATGAATATTGTAAATGCACAAACAGTAATATCTCCACATTGCACGGTGCAATTCTGAAATTTTTAGCTTTTTCCTGTTAATCCTAGCATGATAAAGAAGATTCAAAGAGAGTGAGATGCCAGCTCCTTTCATTCAGTCAGTAGCTTCAAACATTTCTGGTATATGAAAAACATGTTTTTCAATGGCAAAAATCAATGAATATTGTAAATGCACAAACAGTAATATCTCCACATTGCAAGGTGCAATTCTGAAATTTTTTGCTTTTTCCTGTTAATCCTAGCATGATAAAGAAGATTCAAAGAGAGTGAGATGCCAGCTCCTTTCATTCAGTCAGTAGCTTCAAACATTTCTGGTATATGAAAAACGTTTTACAATGGCAAAAATCAATGAATATTGTAAATGCACAAACAGTTATATCTCCACATTGCACGGTGCAATTCTGAAATTTTTAGCTTTTTCCTGTTAATCCTAGCATGATAAAGAAGATTCAAAGAGAGTGAGATGCCAGCTCCTTTCATTCAGTCAGTAGCTTCAAACATTTCTGGTATATGAAAAACATGTTTTTCAATGGCAAAAATCAATGAATATTGTAAATGCACAAACAGTAATATCTCCACATTGCAAGGTGCAATTCTGAAATTTTTTGCTTTTTCCTGTTAATCCTAGCATGATAAAGAAGATTCAAAGAGAGTGAGATGCCAGCTCCTTTCATTCAGTCAGTAGCTTCAAACATTTCTGGTATATGAAAAACATGTTTTTCAATGGCAAAAATCAATGAATATTGTAAATGCACAAACAGTAATATCTCCACATTGCACGGTGCAATTCTGAAATTTTTAGCTTTTTCCTGTTAATCCTAGCATGATAAAGAAGATTCAAAGAGAGTGAGATGCCAGCTCCTTTCATTCAGTCAGTAGCTTCAAACATTTCTGGTATATGAAAAACATGTTTTTCAATGGCAAAAATCAATGAATATTGTAAATGCACAAACAGTAATATCTCCACATTGCACGGTGCAATTCTGAAATTTTTAGCTTTTTCCTGTTAATCCTAGCATGATAAAGAAGATTCAAAGAGAGTGAGATGCCAGCTCCTTTCATTCAGTCAGTAGCTTCAAACATTTCTGGTATATGAAAAACATGTTTTTCAATGGCAAAAATCAATGAATATTGTAAATGCACAAACAGTAATATCTCCACATTGCAAGGTGCAATTCTGAAATTTTTTGCTTTTTCCTGTTAATCCTAGCATGATAAAGAAGATTCAAAGAGAGTGAGATGCCAGCTCCTTTCATTCAGTCAGTAGCTTCAAACATTTCTGGTATATGAAAAACGTTTTACAATGGCAAAAATCAATGAATATTGTAAATGCACAAACAGTTATATCTCCACATTGCACGGTGCAATTCTGAAATTTTTAGCTTTTTCCTGTTAATCCTAGCATGATAAAGAAGATTCAAAGAGAGTGAGATGCCAGCTCCTTTCATTCAGTCAGTAGCTTCAAACATTTCTGGTATATGAAAAACATGTTTTTCAATGGCAAAAATCAATGAATATTGTAAATGCACAAACAGTAATATCTCCACATTGCAAGGTGCAATTCTGAAATTTTTTGCTTTTTCCTGTTAATCCTAGCATGATAAAGAAGATTCAAAGAGAGTGAGATGCCAGCTCCTTTCATTCAGTCAGTAGCTTCAAACATTTCTGGTATATGAAAAACATGTTTTTCAATGGCAAAAATCAATGAATATTGTAAATGCACAAACAGTAATATCTCCACATTGCAAGGTGCAATTCTGAAATTTTTTGCTTTTTCCTGCTAATCCTAGCATGATAAAGAAGATTCAAAGAGAGTGAGATGCCAGCTCCTTTCATTCAGTCAGTAGCTTCAAACATTTCTGGTATATGAAAAACATGTTTTTCAATGGCAAAAATCAATGAATATTGTAAATGCACAAACAGTAATATCTCCACATTGCAAGGTGCAATTCTGAAATTTTTTGCTTTTTCCTGCTAATCCTAGCATGATAAAGAAGATTCAAAGAGTGTGAGATGCCAGCTCCTTTCATTCAGTCAGTAGCTTCAAACATTTCTGGTATATGAAAAACATGTTTTTCAATGGCAAAAATCAATGAATATTGTAAATGCACAAACAGTAATATCTCCACATTGCACGGTGCAATTCTGAAATTTTTAGCTTTTTCCTGTTAATCCTAGCATGATAAAGAAGATTCAAAGAGAGTGAGATGCCAGCTCCTTTCATTCAGTCAGTAGCTTCAAACATTTCTGGTATATGAAAAACATGTTTTTCAATGGCAAAAATCAATGAATATTGTAAATGCACAAACAGTAATATCTCCACATTGCAAGGTGCAATTCTGAAATTTTTTGCTTTTTCCTGCTAATCCTAGCATGATAAAGAAGATTCAAAGAGAGTCAGATGCCAGCTCCTTTCATTCAGTCAGTAGCTTCAAACATTTCTGGTATATGAAAAACATGTTTTTCAATGGCAAAAATCAATGAATATTGTAAATGCACAAACAGTAATATCTCCACATTGCAAGGTGCAATTCTGAAATTTTTTGCTTTTTCCTGCTAATCCTAGCATGATAAAGAAGATTCAAAGAGTGTGAGATGCCAGCTCCTTTCATTCAGTCAGTAGCTTCAAACATTTCTGGTATATGAAAAACATGTTTTTCAATGGCAAAAATCAATGAATATTGTAAATGCACAAACAGTAATATCTCCACATTGCACGGTGCAATTCTGAAATTTTTAGCTTTTTCCTGTTAATCCTAGCATGATAAAGAAGATTCAAAGAGAGTGAGATGCCAGCTCCTTTCATTCAGTCAGTAGCTTCAAACATTTCTGGTATATGAAAAACATGTTTTTCAATGGCAAAAATCAATGAATATTGTAAATGCACAAACAGTAATATCTCCACATTGCACGGTGCAATTCTGAAATTTTTAGCTTTTTCCTGTTAATCCTAGCATGATAAAGAAGATTCAAAGAGAGTGAGATGCCAGCTCCTTTCATTCAGTCAGTAGCTTCAAACATTTCTGGTATATGAAAAACATGTTTTTCAATGGCAAAAATCAATGAATATTGTAAATGCACAAACAGTAATATCTCCACATTGCAAGGTGCAATTCTGAAATTTTTTGCTTTTTCCTGCTAATCCTAGCATGATAAAGAAGATTCAAAGAGAGTCAGATGCCAGCTCCTTTCATTCAGTCAGTAGCTTCAAACATTTCTGGTATATGAAAAACATGTTTTTCAATGGCAAAAATCAATGAATATTGTAAATGCACAAACAGTAATATCTCCACATTGCAAGGTGCAATTCTGAAATTTTTTGCTTTTTCCTGCTAATCCAAGCATGATAAAGAAGATTCAAAGAGAGTGAGATGCCAGCTCCTTTCATTCAGTCAGTAGCTTCAAACATTTCTGGTATATGAAAAACATGTTTTTCAATGGCAAAAATCAATGAATATTGTAAATGCACAAACAGTAATATCTCCACATTGCATGGTGCAATTCTGAAATTTTTAGCTTTTTCCTGTTAATCCTAGCATGATAAAGAAGATTCAAAGAGAGTGAGATGCCAGCTCCTTTCATTCAGTCAGTAGCTTCAAACATTTCTGGTATATGAAAAACGTTTTTCAATGGCAAAAATCAATGAATATTGTAAATGCACAAACAGTAATATCTCCACATTGCAAGGTGCAATTCTGAAATTTTTTGCTTTTTCCTGCTAATCCTAGCATGATAAAGAAGATTCAAAGAGAGTGAGATGCCAGCTCCTTTCATTCAAGTCAGTAGCTTCAAACATTTCTGGTATATGAAAAACATGTTTTTCAATGGCAAAAATCAATGAATATTGTAAATGCACAAACAGTAATATCTCCACATTGCAAGGTGCAATTCTGAAATTTTTTGCTTTTTCCTGCTAATCCTAGCATGATAAAGAAGATTCAAAGAGAGTGAGATGCCAGCTCCTTTCATTCAGTCAGTAGCTTCAAACATTTCTGGTATATGAAAAACATGTTTTTCAATGGCAAAAATCAATGAATATTGTAAATGCACAAACAGTAATATCTCCACATTGCACGGTGCAATTCTGAAATTTTTAGCTTTTTCCTGTTAATCCTAGCATGATAAAGAAGATTCAAAGAGAGTGAGATGCCAGCTCCTTTCATTCAGTCAGTAGCTTCAAACATTTCTGGTATATGAAAAACATGTTTTTCAATGGCAAAAATCAATGAATATTGTAAATGCACAAACAGTAATATCTCCACATTGCAAGGTGCAATTCTGAAATTTTTTGCTTTTTCCTGCTAATCCTAGCATGATAAAGAAGATTCAAAGAGAGTGAGATGCCAGCTCCTTTCATTCAGTCAGTAGCTTCAAACATTTCTGGTATATGAAAAACATGTTTTTCAATGGCAAAAATCAATGAATATTGTAAATGCACAAACAGTAATATCTCCACATTGCACGGTGCAATTCTGAAATTTTTAGCTTTTTCCTGTTAATCCTAGCATGATAAAGAAGATTCAAAGAGAGTGAGATGCCAGCTCCTTTCATTCAGTCAGTAGCTTCAAACATTTCTGGTATATTAAAAACATGTTTTTCAATGGCAAAAATCAATGAATATTGTAAATGCACAAACAGTAATATCTCCACATTGCAAGGTGCAATTCTGAAATTTTTTGCTTTTTCCTGTTAATCCTAGCATGATAAAGAAGATTCAAAGAGAGTGAGATGCCAGCTCCTTTCATTCAGTCAGTAGCTTCAAACATTTCTGGTATATGAAAAACATGTTTTTCAATGGCAAAAATCAATGAATATTGTAAATGCACAAACAGTAATATCTCCACATTGCAAGGTGCAATTCTGAAATTTTTTGCTTTTTCCTGCTAATCCTAGCATGATAAAGAAGATTCAGAGTGAGATGCCAGCTCCTTTCATTCAGTCAGTAGCTTCAAACATTTCTGGTATATGAAAAACATGTTTTTCAATGGCAAAAATCAATGAATATTGTAAATGCACAAACAGTAATATCTCCACATTGCACGGTGCAATTCTGAAATTTTTAGCTTTTTCCTGTTAATCCTAGCATGATAAAGAAGATTCAAGGAGAGTGAGATGCCAGCTCCTTTCATTCAGTCAGTAGCTTCAAACATTTCTGGTATATGAAAAACATGTTTTTCAATGGCAAAAATCAATGAATATTGTAAATGCACAAACAGTAATATCTCCACATTGCAAGGTGCAATTCTGAAATTTTTTGCTTTTTCCTGCTAATCCTAGCATGATAAAGAAGATTCAAAGAGAGTGAGATGCCAGCTCCTTTCATTCAGTCAGTAGCTTCAAACATTTCTGGTATATGAAAAACATGTTTTTCAATGGCAAAAATCAATGAATATTGTAAATGCACAAACAGTAATATCTCCACATTGCACGGTGCAATTCTGAAATTTTTAGCTTTTTCCTGTTAATCCTAGCATGATAAAGAAGATTCAAAGAGAGTGAGATGCCAGCTCCTTTCATTCAGTCAGTAGCTTCAAACATTTCTGGTATATGAAAAACATGTTTTTCAATGGCAAAAATCAATGAATATTGTAAATGCACAAACAGTAATATCTCCACATTGCAAGGTGCAATTCTGAAATTTTTTGCTTTTTCCTGCTAATCCTAGCATGATAAAGAAGATTCAAAGAGAGTGAGATGCCAGCTCCTTTCATTCAGTCAGTAGCTTCAAACATTTCTGGTATATGAAAAACATGTTTTTCAATGGCAAAAATCAATGAATATTGTAAATGCACAAACAGTAATATCTCCACATTGCACGGTGCAATTCTGAAATTTTTAGCTTTTTCCTGTTAATCCTAGCATGATAAAGAAGATTCAAAGAGAGTTAGATGCCAGCTCCTTTCATTCAGTCAGTAGCTTCAAACATTTCTGGTATATGAAAAACATGTTTTTCAATGGCAAAAATCAATGAATATTGTAAATGCACAAACAGTAATATCTCCACATTGCAAGGTGCAATTCTGAAATTTTTTGCTTTTTCCTGCTAATCCTAGCATGATAAAGAAGATTCAAAGAGAGTGAGATGCCAGCTCCTTTCATTCAGTCAGTAGCTTCAAACATTTCTGGTATATGAAAAACATGTTTTTCAATGGCAAAAATCAATGAATATTGTAAATGCACAAACAGTAATATCTCCACATTGCACGGTGCAATTCTGAAATTTTTAGCTTTTTCCTGTTAATCCTAGCATGATAAAGAAGATTCAAAGAGAGTGAGATGCCAGCTCCTTTCATTCAGTCAGTAGCTTCAAACATTTCTGGTATATGAAAAACATGTTTTTCAATGGCAAAAATCAATGAATATTGTAAATGCACAAACAGTAATATCTCCACATTGCACGGTGCAATTCTGAAATTTTTAGCTTTTTCCTGTTAATCCTAGCATGATAAAGAAGATTCAAAGAGAGTGAGATGCCAGCTCCTTTCATTCAGTCAGTAGCTTCAAACATTTCTGGTATATGAAAAACATGTTTTTCAATGGCAAAAATCAATGAATATTGTAAATGCACAAACAGTAATATCTCCACATTGCAAGGTGCAATTCTGAAATTTTTTGCTTTTTCCTGCTAATCCTAGCATGATAAAGAAGATTCAAAGAGAGTGAGATGCCAGCTCCTTTCATTCAGTCAGTAGCTTCAAACATTTCTGGTATATGAAAAACATGTTTTTCAATGGCAAAAATCAATGAATATTGTAAATGCACAAACAGTAATATCTCCACATTGCACGGTGCAATTCTGAAATTTTTAGCTTTTTCCTGTTAATCCTAGCATGATAAAGAAGATTCAAAGAGAGTGAGATGCCAGCTCCTTTCATTCAGTCAGTAGCTTCAAACATTTCTGGTATATGAAAAACATGTTTTTCAATGGCAAAAATCAATGAATATTGTAAATGCACAAACAGTAATATCTCCACATTGCAAGGTGCAATTCTGAAATTTTTTGCTTTTTCCTGCTAATCCTAGCATGATAAAGAAGATTCAAAGAGAGTGAGATGCCAGCTCCTTTCATTCAGTCAGTAGCTTCAAACATTTCTGGTATATGAAAAACATGTTTTTCAATAGCAAAAATCAATGAATATTGTAAATGCACAAACAGTAATATCTCCACATTGCACGGTGCAATTCTGAAATTTTTAGCTTTTTCCTGTTAATCCTAGCATGATAAAGAAGATTCAAAGAGAGTGAGATGCCAGCTCCTTTCATTCAGTCAGTAGCTTCAAACATTTCTGGTATATTAAAAACATGTTTTTCAATGGCAAAAATCAATGAATATTGTAAATGCACAAACAGTAATATCTCCACATTGCAAGGTGCAATTCTGAAATTTTTTGCTTTTTCCTGTTAATCCTAGCATGATAAAGAAGATTCAAAGAGAGTGAGATGCCAGCTCCTTTCATTCAGTCAGTAGCTTCAAACATTTCTGGTATATGAAAAACGTTTTTCAATGGCAAAAATCAATGAATATTGTAAATGCACAAACAGTAATATCTCCACATTGCAAGGTGCAATTCTGAAATTTTTTGCTTTTTCCTGCTAATCCTAGCATGATAAAGAAGATTCAAAGAGAGTGAGATGCCAGCTCCTTTCATTCAGTCAGTAGCTTCAAACATTTCTGGTATATGAAAAACATGTTTTTCAATGGCAAAAATCAATGAATATTGTAAATGCACAAACAGTAATATCTCCACATTGCACGGTGCAATTCTGAAATTTTTAGCTTTTTCCTGTTAATCCTAGCATGATAAAGAAGATTCAAGGAGAGTGAGATGCCAGCTCCTTTCATTCAGTCAGTAGCTTCAAACATTTCTGGTATATGAAAAACATGTTTTTCAATGGCAAAAATCAATGAATATTGTAAATGCACAAACAGTAATATCTCCACATTGCAAGGTGCAATTCTGAAATTTTTTGCTTTTTCCTGCTAATCCTAGCATGATAAAGAAGATTCAAAGAGAGTGAGATGCCAGCTCCTTTCATTCAGTCAGTAGCTTCAAACATTTCTGGTATATGAAAAACATGTTTTTCAATGGCAAAAATCAATGAATATTGTAAATGCACAAACAGTAATATCTCCACATTGCAAGGTGCAATTCTGAAATTTTTTGCTTTTTCCTGCTAATCCTAGCATGATAAAGAAGATTCAAAGAGAGTGAGATGCCAGCTCCTTTCATTCAGTCAGTAGCTTCAAACATTTCTGGTATATGAAAAACATGTTTTTCAATGGCAAAAATCAATGAATATTGTAAATGCACAAACAGTAATATCTCCACATTGCACGGTGCAATTCTGAAATTTTTAGCTTTTTCCTGTTAATCCTAGCATGATAAAGAAGATTCAAAGAGAGTGAGATGCCAGCTCCTTTCATTCAGTCAGTAGCTTCAAACATTTCTGGTATATGAAAAACATGTTTTTCAATGGCAAAAATCAATGAATATTGTAAATGCACAAACAGTAATATCTCCACATTGCAAGGTGCAATTCTGAAATTTTTTGCTTTTTCCTGTTAATCCTAGCATGATAAAGAAGATTCAAAGAGAGTGAGATGCCAGCTCCTTTCATTCAGTCAGTAGCTTCAAACATTTCTGGTATATGAAAAACATGTTTTTCAATGGCAAAAATCAATGAATATTGTAAATGCACAAACAGTAATATCTCCACATTGCACGGTGCAATTCTGAAATTTTTAGCTTTTTCCTGTTAATCCTAGCATGATAAAGAAGATTCAAAGAGAGTGAGATGCCAGCTCCTTTCATTCAGTCAGTAGCTTCAAACATTTCTGGTATATGAAAAACATGTTTTTCAATGGCAAAAATCAATGAATATTGTAAATGCACAAACAGTAATATCTCCACATTGCAAGGTGCAATTCTGAAATTTTTTGCTTTTTCCTGCTAATCCTAGCATGATAAAGAAGATTCAAAGAGAGTGAGATGCCAGCTCCTTTCATTCAGTCAGTAGCTTCGAACATTTCTGGTATATGAAAAACATGTTTTTCAATGGCAAAAATCAATGAATATTGTAAATGCACAAACAGTAATATCTCCACATTGCACGGTGCAATTCTGAAATTTTTAGCTTTTTCCTGTTAATCCTAGCATGATAAAGAAGATTCAAAGAGAGTGAGATGCCAGCTCCTTTCATTCAGTCAGTAGCTTCAAACATTTCTGGTATATGAAAAACATGTTTTTCAATGGCAAAAATCAATGAATATTGTAAATGCACAAACAGTAATATCTCCACATTGCAAGGTGCAATTCTGAAATTTTTTGCTTTTTCCTGTTAATCCTAGCATGATAAAGAAGATTCAAAGAGAGTGAGATGCCAGCTCCTTTCATTCAGTCAGTAGCTTCAAACATTTCTGGTATATGAAAAACATGTTTTTCAATGGCAAAAATCAATGAATATTGTAAATGCACAAACAGTAATATCTCCACATTGCACGGTGCAATTCTGAAATTTTTAGCTTTTTCCTGTTAATCCTAGCATGATAAATAAGATTCAAAGAGAGTGAGATGCCAGCTCCTTTCATTCAGTCAGTAGCTTCAAACATTTCTGGTATATGAAAAACATGTTTTTCAATGGCAAAAATCAATGAATATTGTAAATGCACAAACAGTAATATCTCCACATTGCAAGGTGCAATTCTGAAATTTTTTGCTTTTTCCTGCTAATCCTAGCATGATAAAGAAGATTCAAAGAGAGTGAGATGCCAGGTCCTTTCATTCAGTCAGTAGCTTCAAACATTTCTGGTATATGAAAAACATGTTTTTCAATGGCAAAAATCAATGAATATTGTAAATGCACAAACAGTAATATCTCCACATTGCACGGTGCAATTCTGAAATTTTTAGCTTTTTCCTGTTAATCCTAGCATGATAAAGAAGATTCAAAGAGAGTGAGATGCCAGCTCCTTTCATTCAGTCAGTAGCTTCAAACATTTCTGGTATATGAAAAACATGTTTTTCAATGGCAAAAATCAATGAATATTGTAAATGCACAAACAGTAATATCTCCACATTGCACGGTGCAATTCTGAAATTTTTAGCTTTTTCCTGTTAATCCTAGCATGATAAAGAAGATTCAAAGAGAGTGAGATGCCAGCTCCTTTCATTCAGTCAGTAGCTTCAAACATCTCTGGTATATGAAAAACATGTTTTTCAATGGCAAAAATCAATGAATATTGTAAATGCACAAACAGTAATATCTCCACATTGCAAGGTGCAATTCTGAAATTTTTTGCTTTTTCCTGTTAATCCTAGCATGATAAAGAAGATTCAAAGAGAGTGAGATGCCAGCTCCTTTCATTCAGTCAGTAGCTTCAAACATTTCTGGTATATGAAAAACGTTTTACAATGGCAAAAATCAATGAATATTGTAAATGCACAAACAGTAATATCTCCACATTGCACGGTGCAATTCTGAAATTTTTAGCTTTTTCCTGTTAATCCTAGCATGATAAAGAAGATTCAAAGAGAGTGAGATGCCAGCTCCTTTCATTCAGTCAGTAGCTTCAAACATTTCTGGTATATGAAAAACATGTTTTTCAATGTCAAAAATCAATGAATATTGTAAATGCACAAACAGTCATATCTCCACATTGCAAGGTGCAATTCTGAAATTTTTTGGTTTTTCCTGTTAATCCTAGCATGATAAAGAAGATTCAAAGAGAGTGAGATGCCAGCTCCTTTCATTCAGTCAGTAGCTTCAAACATTTCTGGTATATGAAAAACATGTTTTTCAATGGCAAAAATCAATGAATATTGTAAATGCACAAACAGTAATATCTCCACATTGCAAGGTGCAATTCTGAAATTTTTTGCTTTTTCCTGCTAATCCTAGCATGATAAAGAAGATTCAAAGAGAGTGAGATGCCAGCTCCTTTCATTCAGTCAGTAGCTTCAAACATTTCTGGTATATGAAAAACATGTTTTTCAATGGCAAAAATCAATGAATATTGTAAATGCACAAACAGTAATATCTCCACATTGCAAGGTGCAATTCTGAAATTTTTTGCTTTTTCCTGCTAATCCTAGCATGATAAAGAAGATTCAAAGAGTGTGAGATGCCAGCTCCTTTCATTCAGTCAGTAGCTTCAAACATTTCTGGTATATGAAAAACATGTTTTTCAATGGCAAAAATCAATGAATATTGTAAATGCACAAACAGTAATATCTCCACATTGCACGGTGCAATTCTGAAATTTTTAGCTTTTTCCTGTTAATCCTAGCATGATAAAGAAGATTCAAAGAGAGTGAGATGCCAGCTCCTTTCATTCAGTCAGTAGCTTCAAACATTTCTGGTATATGAAAAACATGTTTTTCAATGGCAAAAATCAATGAATATTGTAAATGCACAAACAGTAATATCTCCACATTGCAAGGTGCAATTCTGAAATTTTTTGCTTTTTCCTGCTAATCCTAGCATGATAAAGAAGATTCAAAGAGAGTGAGATGCCAGCTCCTTTCATTCAGTCAGTAGCTTCAAACATTTCTGGTATATGAAAAACATGTTTTTCAATGGCAAAAATCAATGAATATTGTAAATGCACAAACAGTAATATCTCCACATTGCACGGTGCAATTCTGAAATTTTTAGCTTTTTCCTGTTAATCCTAGCATGATAAAGAAGATTCAAAGAGAGTCAGATGCCAGCTCCTTTCATTCAGTCAGTAGCTTCAAACATTTCTGGTATATGAAAAACATGTTTTTCAATGGCAAAAATCAATGAATATTGTAAATGCACAAACAGTAATATCTCCACATTGCAAGGTGCAATTCTGAAATTTTTTGCTTTTTCCTGCTAATCCTAGCATGATAAAGAAGATTCAAAGAGAGTGAGATGCCAGCTCCTTTCATTCAGTCAGTAGCTTCAAACATTTCTGGTATATGAAAAACATGTTTTTCAATGGCAAAAATCAATGAATATTGTAAATGCACAAACAGTAATATCTCCACATTGCATGGTGCAATTCTGAAATTTTTAGCTTTTTCCTGTTAATCCTAGCATGATAAAGAAGATTCAAAGAGAGTGAGATGCCAGCTCCTTTCATTCAGTCAGTAGCTTCAAACATTTCTGGTATATGAAAAACGTTTTTCAATGGCAAAAATCAATGAATATTGTAAATGCACAAACAGTAATATCTCCACATTGCAAGGTGCAATTCTGAAATTTTTTGCTTTTTCCTGCTAATCCTAGCATGATAAAGAAGATTCAAAGAGAGTGAGATGCCAGCTCCTTTCATTCAGTCAGTAGCTTCAAACATTTCTGGTATATGAAAAACATGTTTTTCAATGGCAAAAATCAATGAATATTGTAAATGCACAAACAGTAATATCTCCACATTGCAAGGTGCAATTCTGAAATTTTTTGCTTTTTCCTGCTAATCCTAGCATGATAAAGAAGATTCAAAGAGAGTGAGATGCCAGCTCCTTTCATTCAGTCAGTAGCTTCAAACATTTCTGGTATATGAAAAACATGTTTTTCAATGGCAAAAATCAATGAATATTGTAAATGCACAAACAGTAATATCTCCACATTGCAAGGTGCAATTCTGAAATTTTTAGCTTTTTCCTGTTAATCCTAGCATGATAAAGAAGATTCAAAGAGAGTGAGATGCCAGCTCCTTTCATTCAGTCAGTAGCTTCAAACATTTCTGGTATATTAAAAACATGTTTTTCAATGGCAAAAATCAATGAATATTGTAAATGCACAAACAGTAATATCTCCACATTGCAAGGTGCAATTCTGAAATTTTTTGCTTTTTCCTGTTAATCCTAGCATGATAAAGAAGATTCAAAGAGAGTGAGATGCCAGCTCCTTTCATTCAGTCAGTAGCTTCAAACATTTCTGGTATATGAAAAACATGTTTTTCAATGGCAAAAATCAATGAATATTGTAAATGCACAAACAGTAATATCTCCACATTGCATGGTGCAATTCTGAAATTTTTAGCTTTTTCCTGTTAATCCTAGCATGATAAAGAAGATTCAAAGAGAGTGAGATGCCAGCTCCTTTCATTCAGTCAGTAGCTTCAAACATTTCTGGTATATGAAAAACGTTTTTCAATGGCAAAAATCAATGAATATTGTAAATGCACAAACAGTAATATCTCCACATTGCAAGGTGCAATTCTGAAATTTTTTGCTTTTTCCTGCTAATCCTAGCATGATAAAGAAGATTCAAAGAGAGTGAGATGCCAGCTCCTTTCATTCAGTCAGTAGCTTCAAACATTTCTGGTATATGAAAAACATGTTTTTCAATGGCAAAAATCAATGAATATTGTAAATGCACAAACAGTAATATCTCCACATTGCAAGGTGCAATTCTGAAATTTTTTGCTTTTTCCTGCTAATCCTAGCATGATAAAGAAGATTCAAAGAGAGTGAGATGCCAGCTCCTTTCATTCAGTCAGTAGCTTCAAACATTTCTGGTATATGAAAAACATGTTTTTCAATGGCAAAAATCAATGAATATTGTAAATGCACAAACAGTAATATCTCCACATTGCACGGTGCAATTCTGAAATTTTTAGCTTTTTCCTGTTAATCCTAGCATGATAAAGAAGATTCAAAGAGAGTGAGATGCCAGCTCCTTTCATTCAGTCAGTAGCTTCAAACATTTCTGGTATATTAAAAACATGTTTTTCAATGGCAAAAATCAATGAATATTGTAAATGCACAAACAGTAATATCTCCACATTGCAAGGTGCAATTCTGAAATTTTTTGCTTTTTCCTGTTAATCCTAGCATGATAAAGAAGATTCAAAGAGAGTGAGATGCCAGCTCCTTTCATTCAGTCAGTAGCTTCAAACATTTCTGGTATATGAAAAACATGTTTTTCAATGGCAAAAATCAATGAATATTGTAAATGCACAAACAGTAATATCTCCACATTGCAAGGTGCAATTCTGAAATTTTTTGCTTTTTCCTGCTAATCCTAGCATGATAAAGAAGATTCAAAGAGAGTGAGATGCCAGCTCCTTTCATTCAGTCAGTAGCTTCAAACATTTCTGGTATATGAAAAACATGTTTTTCAATGGCAAAAATCAATGAATATTGTAAATGCACAAACAGTAATATCTCCACATTGCACGGTGCAATTCTGAAATTTTTAGCTTTTTCCTGTTAATCCTAGCATGATAAAGAAGATTCAAAGAGAGTCAGATGCCAGCTCCTTTCATTCAGTCAGTAGCTTCAAACATTTCTGGTATATGAAAAACATGTTTTTCAATGGCAAAAATCAATGAATATTGTAAATGCACAAACAGTAATATCTCCACATTGCAAGGTGCAATTCTGAAATTTTTTGCTTTTTCCTGCTAATCCTAGCATGATAAAGAAGATTCAAAGAGAGTGAGATGCCAGCTCCTTTCATTGTCAGTAGCTTCAAACATTTCTGGTATATGAAAAACATGTTTTTCAATGGCAAAAATCAATGAATATTGTAAATGCACAAACAGTAATATCTCCACATTGCATGGTGCAATTCTGAAATTTTTAGCTTTTTCCTGTTAATCCTAGCATGATAAAGAAGATTCAAAGAGTGAGATGCCAGCTCCTTTCATTCAGTCAGTAGCTTCAAACATTTCTGGTATATGAAAAACGTTTTTCAATGGCAAAAATCAATGAATATTGTAAATGCACAAACAGTAATATCTCCACATTGCAAGGTGCAATTCTGAAATTTTTTGCTTTTTCCTGCTAATCCTAGCATGATAAAGAAGATTCAAAGAGAGTGAGATGCCAGCTCCTTTCATTCAGTCAGTAGCTTCAAATATTTCTGGTATATGAAAAACATGTTTTTCAATGGCAAAAATCAATGAATATTGTAAATGCACAAACAGTAATATCTCCACATTGCACGGTGCAATTCTGAAATTTTTAGCTTTTTCCTGTTAATCCTAGCATGATAAAGAAGATTCAAAGAGAGTGAGATGCCAGCTCCTTTCATTCAGTCAGTAGCTTCAAACATTTCTGGTATATGAAAAACATGTTTTTCAATGGCAAAAATCAATGAATATTGTAAATGCACAAACAGTAATATCTCCACATTGCACGGTGCAATTCTGAAATTTTTAGCTTTTTCCTGTTAATCCTAGCATGATGAAGATTCAAAGAGAGTGAGATGCCAGCTCCTTTCATTCAGTCAGTAGCTTCAAACATTTCTGGTATATGAAAAACATGTTTTTCAATGGCAAAAATCAATGAATATTGTAAATGCACAAACAGTAATATCTCCACATTGCAAGGTGCAATTCTGAAATTTTTTGCTTTTTCCTGTTAATCCTAGCATGATAAAGAAGATTCAAAGAGAGTGAGATGCCAGCTCCTTTCATTCAGTCAGTAGCTTCAAACATTTCTGGTATATGAAAAACGTTTTACAATGGCAAAAATCAATGAATATTGTAAATGCACAAACAGTTATATCTCCACATTGCACGGTGCAATTCTGAAATTTTTAGCTTTTTCCTGTTAATCCTAGCATGATAAAGAAGATTCAAAGAGAGTGAGATGCCAGCTCCTTTCATTCAGTCAGTAGCTTCAAACATTTCTGGTATATGAAAAACATGTTTTTCAATGGCAAAAATCAATGAATATTGTAAATGCACAAACAGTAATATCTCCACATTGCAAGGTGCAATTCTGAAATTTTTTGCTTTTTCCTGTTAATCCTAGCATGATAAAGAAGATTCAAAGAGAGTGAGATGCCAGCTCCTTTCATTCAGTCAGTAGCTTCAAACATTTCTGGTATATGAAAAACATGTTTTTCAATGGCAAAAATCAATGAATATTGTAAATGCACAAACAGTAATATCTCCACATTGCAAGGTGCAATTCTGAAATTTTTTGCTTTTTCCTGCTAATCCTAGCATGATAAAGAAGATTCAAAGAGAGTGAGATGCCAGCTCCTTTCATTCAGTCAGTAGCTTCAAACATTTCTGGTATATGAAAAACATGTTTTTCAATGGCAAAAATCAATGAATATTGTAAATGCACAAACAGTAATATCTCCACATTGCAAGGTGCAATTCTGAAATTTTTTGCTTTTTCCTGCTAATCCTAGCATGATAAAGAAGATTCAAAGAGAGTGAGATGCCAGCTCCTTTCATTCAGTCAGTAGCTTCAAACATTTCTGGTATATGAAAAACATGTTTTTCAATGGCAAAAATCAATGAATATTGTAAATGCACAAACAGTAATATCTCCACATTGCAAGGTGCAATTCTGAAATTTTTTGCTTTTTCCTGCTAATCCTAGCATGATAAAGAAGATTCAAAGAGAGTGAGATGCCAGCTCCTTTCATTCAGTCAGTAGCTTCAAACATTTCTGGTATATGAAAAACATGTTTTTCAATGGCAAAAATCAATGAATATTGTAAATGCACAAACAGTAATATCTCCACATTGCACGGTGCAATTCTGAAATTTTTAGCTTTTTCCTGTTAATCCTAGCATGATAAAGAAGATTCAAAGAGAGTCAGATGCCAGCTCCTTTCATTCAGTCAGTAGCTTCAAACATTTCTGGTATATGAAAAACATGTTTTTCAATGGCAAAAATCAATGAATATTGTAAATGCACAAACAGTAATATCTCCACATTGCAAGGTGCAATTCTGAAATTTTTTGCTTTTTCCTGCTAATCCTAGCATGATAAAGAAGATTCAAAGAGAGTGAGATGCCAGCTCCTTTCATTCAGTCAGTAGCTTCAAACATTTCTGGTATATGAAAAACATGTTTTTCAATGGCAAAAATCAATGAATATTGTAAATGCACAAACAGTAATATCTCCACATTGCATGGTGCAATTCTGAAATTTTTAGCTTTTTCCTGTTAATCCTAGCATGATAAAGAAGATTCAAAGAGAGTGAGATGCCAGCTCCTTTCATTCAGTCAGTAGCTTCAAACATTTCTGGTATATGAAAAACGTTTTTCAATGGCAAAAATCAATGAATATTGTAAATGCACAAACAGTAATATCTCCACATTGCAAGGTGCAATTCTGAAATTTTTTGCTTTTTCCTGCTAATCCTAGCATGATAAAGAAGATTCAAAGAGAGTGAGATGCCAGCTCCTTTCATTCAGTCAGTAGCTTCAAACATTTCTGGTATATGAAAAACATGTTTTTCAATGGCAAAAATCAATGAATATTGTAAATGCACAAACAGTAATATCTCCACATTGCAAGGTGCAATTCTGAAATTTTTTGCTTTTTCCTGCTAATCCTAGCATGATAAAGAAGATTCAAAGAGAGTGAGATGCCAGCTCCTTTCATTCAGTCAGTAGCTTCAAACATTTCTGGTATATGAAAAACATGTTTTTCAATGGCAAAAATCAATGAATATTGTAAATGCACAAACAGTAATATCTCCACATTGCACGGTGCAATTCTGAAATTTTTAGCTTTTTCCTGTTAATCCTAGCATGATAAAGAAGATTCAAAGAGAGTGAGATGCCAGCTCCTTTCATTCAGTCAGTAGCTTCAAACATTTCTGGTATATTAAAAACATGTTTTTCAATGGCAAAAATCAATGAATATTGTAAATGCACAAACAGTAATATCTCCACATTGCAAGGTGCAATTCTGAAATTTTTTGCTTTTTCCTGTTAATCCTAGCATGATAAAGAAGATTCAAAGAGAGTGAGATGCCAGCTCCTTTCATTCAGTCAGTAGCTTCAAACATTTCTGGTATATGAAAAACATGTTTTTCAATGGCAAAAATCAATGAATATTGTAAATGCACAAACAGTAATATCTCCACATTGCAAGGTGCAATTCTGAAATTTTTTGCTTTTTCCTGCTAATCCTAGCATGATAAAGAAGATTCAAAGAGAGTGAGATGCCAGCTCCTTTCATTCAGTCAGTAGCTTCAAACATTTCTGGTATATGAAAAACATGTTTTTCAATGGCAAAAATCAATGAATATTGTAAATGCACAAACAGTAATATCTCCACATTGCAAGGTGCAATTCTGAAATTTTTTGCTTTTTCCTGCTAATCCTAGCATGATAAAGAAGATTCAAAGAGAGTGAGATGCCAGCTCCTTTCATTCAGTCAGTAGCTTCAAACATTTCTGGTATATGAAAAACATGTTTTTCAATGGCAAAAATCAATGAATATTGTAAATGCACAAACAGTAATATCTCCACATTGCAAGGTGCAATTCTGAAATTTTTTGCTTTTTCCTGCTAATCCTAGCATGATAAAGAAGATTCAAAGAGAGTGAGATGCCAGCTCCTTTCATTCAGTCAGTAGCTTCAAACATTTCTGGTATATGAAAAACATGTTTTTCAATGGCAAAAATCAATGAATATTGTAAATGCACAAACAGTAATATCTCCACATTGCACGGTGCAATTCTGAAATTTTTAGCTTTTTCCTGTTAATCCTAGCATGATAAAGAAGATTCAAAGAGAGTGAGATGCCAGCTCCTTTCATTCAGTCAGTAGCTTCAAACATTTCTGGTATATTAAAAACATGTTTTTCAATGGCAAAAATCAATGAATATTGTAAATGCACAAACAGTAATATCTCCACATTGCAAGGTGCAATTCTGAAATTTTTTGCTTTTTCCTGTTAATCCTAGCATGATAAAGAAGATTCAAAGAGAGTGAGATGCCAGCTCCTTTCATTCAGTCAGTAGCTTCAAACATTTCTGGTATATGAAAAACATGTTTTTCAATGGCAAAAATCAATGAATATTGTAAATGCACAAACAGTAATATCTCCACATTGCAAGGTGCAATTCTGAAATTTTTTGCTTTTTCCTGCTAATCCTAGCATGATAAAGAAGATTCAAAGAGAGTGAGATGCCAGCTCCTTTCATTCAGTCAGTAGCTTCAAACATTTCTGGTATATGAAAAACATGTTTTTCAATGGCAAAAATCAATGAATATTGTAAATGCACAAACAGTAATATCTCCACATTGCACGGTGCAATTCTGAAATTTTTAGCTTTTTCCTGTTAATCCTAGCATGATAAAGAAGATTCAAAGAGAGTCAGATGCCAGCTCCTTTCATTCAGTCAGTAGCTTCAAACATTTCTGGTATATGAAAAACATGTTTTTCAATGGCAAAAATCAATGAATATTGTAAATGCACAAACAGTAATATCTCCACATTGCAAGGTGCAATTCTGAAATTTTTTGCTTTTTCCTGCTAATCCTAGCATGATAAAGAAGATTCAAAGAGAGTGAGATGCCAGCTCCTTTCATTGTCAGTAGCTTCAAACATTTCTGGTATATGAAAAACATGTTTTTCAATGGCAAAAATCAATGAATATTGTAAATGCCCAAACAGTAATATCTCCACATTGCATGGTGCAATTCTGAAATTTTTAGCTTTTTCCTGTTAATCCTAGCATGATAAAGAAGATTCAAAGAGTGAGATGCCAGCTCCTTTCATTCAGTCAGTAGCTTCAAACATTTCTGATATATGAAAAACGTTTTTCAATGGCAAAAATCAATGAATATTGTAAATGCACAAACAGTAATATCTCCACATTGCAAGGTGCAATTCTGAAATTTTTTGCTTTTTCCTGCTAATCCTAGCATGATAAAGAAGATTCAAAGAGAGTGAGATGCCAGCTCCTTTCATTCAGTCAGTAGCTTCAAACATTTCTGGTATATGAAAAACATGTTTTTCAATGGCAAAAATCAATGAATATTGTAAATGCACAAACAGTAATATCTCCACATTGCACGGTGCAATTCTGAAATTTTTAGCTTTTTCCTGTTAATCCTAGCATGATAAAGAAGATTCAAAGAGAGTGAGATGCCAGCTCCTTTCATTCAGTCAGTAGCTTCAAACATTTCTGGTATATGAAAAACATGTTTTTCAATGGCAAAAATCAATGAATATTGTAAATGCACAAACAGTAATATCTCCACATTGCACGGTGCAATTCTGAAATTTTTAGCTTTTTCCTGTTAATCCTAGCATGATAAAGAAGATTCAAAGAGAGTGAGATGCCAGCTCCTTTCATTCAGTCAGTAGCTTCAAACATTTCTGGTATATGAAAAACATGTTTTTCAATGGCAAAAATCAATGAATATTGTAAATGCACAAACAGTAATATCTCCACATTGCAAGGTGCAATTCTGAAATTTTTTGCTTTTTCCTGTTAATCCTAGCATGATAAAGAAGATTCAAAGAGAGTGAGATGCCAGCTCCTTTCATTCAGTCAGTAGCTTCAAACATTTCTGGTATATGAAAAACGTTTTACAATGGCAAAAATCAATGAATATTGTAAATGCACAAACAGTTATATCTCCACATTGCACGGTGCAATTCTGAAATTTTTAGCTTTTTCCTGTTAATCCTAGCATGATAAAGAAGATTCAAAGAGAGTGAGATGCCAGCTCCTTTCATTCAGTCAGTAGCTTCAAACATTTCTGGTATATGAAAAACATGTTTTTCAATGGCAAAAATCAATGAATATTGTAAATGCACAAACAGTAATATCTCCACATTGCAAGGTGCAATTCTGAAATTTTTTGCTTTTTCCTGTTAATCCTAGCATGATAAAGAAGATTCAAAGAGAGTGAGATGCCAGCTCCTTTCATTCAGTCAGTAGCTTCAAACATTTCTGGTATATGAAAAACATGTTTTTCAATGGCAAAAATCAATGAATATTGTAAATGCACAAACAGTAATATCTCCACATTGCAAGGTGCAATTCTGAAATTTTTTGCTTTTTCCTGCTAATCCTAGCATGATAAAGAAGATTCAAAGAGAGTGAGATGCCAGCTCCTTTCATTCAGTCAGTAGCTTCAAACATTTCTGGTATATGAAAAACATGTTTTTCAATGGCAAAAATCAATGAATATTGTAAATGCACAAACAGTAATATCTCCACATTGCAAGGTGCAATTCTGAAATTTTTTGCTTTTTCCTGCTAATCCTAGCATGATAAAGAAGATTCAAAGAGTGTGAGATGCCAGCTCCTTTCATTCAGTCAGTAGCTTCAAACATTTCTGGTATATGAAAAACATGTTTTTCAATGGCAAAAATCAATGAATATTGTAAATGCACAAACAGTAATATCTCCACATTGCACGGTGCAATTCTGAAATTTTTAGCTTTTTCCTGTTAATCCTAGCATGATAAAGAAGATTCAAAGAGAGTGAGATGCCAGCTCCTTTCATTCAGTCAGTAGCTTCAAACATTTCTGGTATATGAAAAACATGTTTTTCAATGGCAAAAATCAATGAATATTGTAAATGCACAAACAGTAATATCTCCACATTGCACGGTGCAATTCTGAAATTTTTAGCTTTTTCCTGTTAATCCTAGCATGATAAAGAAGATTCAAAGAGAGTGAGATGCCAGCTCCTTTCATTCAGTCAGTAGCTTCAAACATTTCTGGTATATGAAAAACATGTTTTTCAATGGCAAAAATCAATGAATATTGTAAATGCACAAACAGTAATATCTCCACATTGCAAGGTGCAATTCTGAAATTTTTTGCTTTTTCCTGCTAATCCTAGCATGATAAAGAAGATTCAAAGAGAGTCAGATGCCAGCTCCTTTCATTCAGTCAGTAGCTTCAAACATTTCTGGTATATGAAAAACATGTTTTTCAATGGCAAAAATCAATGAATATTGTAAATGCACAAACAGTAATATCTCCACATTGCAAGGTGCAATTCTGAAATTTTTTGCTTTTTCCTGCTAATCCTAGCATGATAAAGAAGATTCAAAGAGAGTGAGATGCCAGCTCCTTTCATTCAGTCAGTAGCTTCAAACATTTCTGGTATATGAAAAACATGTTTTTCAATGGCAAAAATCAATGAATATTGTAAATGCACAAACAGTAATATCTCCACATTGCATGGTGCAATTCTGAAATTTTTAGCTTTTTCCTGTTAATCCTAGCATGATAAAGAAGATTCAAAGAGAGTGAGATGCCAGCTCCTTTCATTCAGTCAGTAGCTTCAAAATTTCTGGTATATGAAAAACGTTTTTCAATGGCAAAAATCAATGAATATTGTAAATGCACAAACAGTAATATCTCCACATTGCAAGGTGCAATTCTGAAATTTTTTGCTTTTTCCTGCTAATCCTAGCATGATAAAGAAGATTCAAAGAGAGTGAGATGCCAGCTCCTTTCATTCAAGTCAGTAGCTTCAAACATTTCTGGTATATGAAAAACATGTTTTTCAATGGCAAAAATCAATGAATATTGTAAATGCACAAACAGTAATATCTCCACATTGCAAGGTGCAATTCTGAAATTTTTTGCTTTTTCCTGCTAATCCTAGCATGATAAAGAAGATTCAAAGAGAGTGAGATGCCAGCTCCTTTCATTCAGTCAGTAGCTTCAAACATTTCTGGTATATGAAAAACATGTTTTTCAATGGCAAAAATCAATGAATATTGTAAATGCACAAACAGTAATATCTCCACATTGCACGGTGCAATTCTGAAATTTTTAGCTTTTTCCTGTTAATCCTAGCATGATAAAGAAGATTCAAAGAGAGTGAGATGCCAGCTCCTTTCATTCAGTCAGTAGCTTCAAACATTTCTGGTATATTAAAAACATGTTTTTCAATGGCAAAAATCAATGAATATTGTAAATGCACAAACAGTAATATCTCCACATTGCAAGGTGCAATTCTGAAATTTTTTGCTTTTTCCTGTTAATCCTAGCATGATAAAGAAGATTCAAAGAGAGTGAGATGCCAGCTCCTTTCATTCAGTCAGTAGCTTCAAACATTTCTGGTATATGAAAAACATGTTTTTCAATGGCAAAAATCAATGAATATTGTAAATGCACAAACAGTAATATCTCCACATTGCAAGGTGCAATTCTGAAATTTTTTGCTTTTTCCTGCTAATCCTAGCATGATAAAGAAGATTCAAAGAGAGTGAGATGCCAGCTCCTTTCATTCAGTCAGTAGCTTCAAACATTTCTGGTATATGAAAAACATGTTTTTCAATGGCAAAAATCAATGAATATTGTAAATGCACAAACAGTAATATCTCCACATTGCACGGTGCAATTCTGAAATTTTTAGCTTTTTCCTGTTAATCCTAGCATGATAAAGAAGATTCAAAGAGAGTCAGATGCCAGCTCCTTTCATTCAGTCAGTAGCTTCAAACATTTCTGGTATATGAAAAACATGTTTTTCAATGGCAAAATCAATGAATATTGTAAATGCACAAACAGTAATATCTCCACATTGCAAGGTGCAATTCTGAAATTTTTTGCTTTTTCCTGCTAATCCTAGCATGATAAAGAAGATTCAAAGAGAGTGAGATGCCAGCTCCTTTCATTCGTCAGTAGCTTCAAACATTTCTGGTATATGAAAAACATGTTTTTCAATGGCAAAAATCAATGAATATTGTAAATGCACAAACAGTAATATCTCCACATTGCATGGTGCAATTCTGAAATTTTTAGCTTTTTCCTGCTAATCCTAGCATGATAAAGAAGATTCAAAGAGTGAGATGCCAGCTCCTTTCATTCAGTCAGTAGCTTCAAACATTTCTGGTATATGAAAAACAGTTTTTCAATGGCAAAAATCAATGAATATTGTAAATGCACAAACAGTAATATCTCCACATTGCAAGGTGCAATTCTGAAATTTTTTGCTTTTTCCTGCTAATCCTAGCATGATAAAGAAGATTCAAAGAGAGTGAGATGCCAGCTCCTTTCATTCAGTCAGTAGCTTCAAATATTTCTGGTATATGAAAAACATGTTTTTCAATGGCAAAAATCAATGAATATTGTAAATGCACAAACAGTAATATCTCCACATTGCACGGTGCAATTCTGAAATTTTTAGCTTTTTCCTGTTAATCCTAGCATGATAAAGAAGATTCAAAGAGAGTGAGATGCCAGCTCCTTTCATTCAGTCAGTAGCTTCAAACATTTCTGGTATATGAAAAACATGTTTTTCAATGGCAAAAATCAATGAATATTGTAAATGCACAAACAGTAATATCTCCACATTGCACGGTGCAATTCTGAAATTTTTAGCTTTTTCCTGTTAATCCTAGCATGATAAAGAAGATTCAAAGAGAGTGAGATGCCAGCTCCTTTCATTCAGTCAGTAGCTTCAAACATTTCTGGTATATGAAAAACATGTTTTTCAATGGCAAAAATCAATGAATATTGTAAATGCACAAACAGTAATATCTCCACATTGCAAGGTGCAATTCTGAAATTTTTGCTTTTTCCTGTTAATCCTAGCATGATAAAGAAGATTCAAAGAGAGTGAGATGCCAGCTCCTTTCATTCAGTCAGTAGCTTCAAACATTTCTGGTATATGAAAAACGTTTTTCAATGGCAAAAATCAATGAATATTGTAAATGCACAAACAGTAATATCTCCACATTGCAAGGTGCAATTCTGAAATTTTTTGCTTTTTCCTGTTAATCCTAGCATGATAAAGAAGATTCAAAGAGAGTGAGATGCCAGCTCCTTTCATTCAGTCAGTAGCTTCAAACATTTCTGGTATATGAAAAACATGTTTTTCAATGGCAAAAATCAATGAATATTGTAAATGCACAAACAGTAATATCTCCACATTGCAAGGTGCAATTCTGAAATTTTTTGCTTTTTCCTGCTAATCCTAGCATGATAAAGAAGATTCAAAGAGAGTGAGATGCCAGCTCCTTTCATTCAGTCAGTAGCTTCAAACATTTCTGGTATATGAAAAACATGTTTTTCAATGGCAAAAATCAATGAATATTGTAAATGCACAAACAGTAATATCTCCACATTGCAAGGTGCAATTCTGAAATTTTTTGCTTTTTCCTGCTAATCCTAGCATGATAAAGAAGATTCAAAGAGAGTGAGATGCCAGCTCCTTTCATTCAGTCAGTAGCTTCAAACATTTCTGGTATATGAAAAACATGTTTTTCAATGGCAAAAATCAATGAATATTGTAAATGCACAAACAGTAATATCTCCACATTGCAAGGTGCAATTCTGAAATTTTTTGCTTTTTCCTGCTAATCCTAGCATGATAAAGAAGATTCAAAGAGAGTGAGATGCCAGCTCCTTTCATTCAGTCAGTAGCTTCAAACATTTCTGGTATATGAAAAACATGTTTTTCAATGGCAAAAATCAATGAATATTGTAAATGCACAAACAGTAATATCTCCACATTGCACGGTGCAATTCTGAAATTTTTTAGCTTTTTCCTGTTAATCCTAGCATGATAAAGAAGATTCAAAGAGAGTGAGATGCCAGCTCCTTTCATTCAGTCAGTAGCTTCAAACATTTCTGGTATATGAAAAACATGTTTTTCAATGGCAAAAATCAATGAATATTGTAAATGCACAAACAGTAATATCTCCACATTGCATGGTGCAATTCTGAAATTTTTAGCTTTTTCCTGTTAATCCTAGCATGATAAAGAAGATTCAAAGAGAGTGAGATGCCAGCTCCTTTCATTCAGTCAGTAGCTTCAAACATTTCTGGTATATGAAAAACATGTTTTTCAATGGCAAAAATCAATGAATATTGTAAATGCACAAACAGTAATATCTCCACATTGCAGGAAGAGGTGCAATTCTGAAATTTTTAGCTTTTTCCTGTTAATCCTAGCATGATAAAGAAGATTCAAAGAGAGTGAGATGCCAGCTCCTTTCATTCAGTCAGTAGCTTCAAACATTTCTGGTATATGAAAAACATGTTTTTCAATGGCAAAAATCAATGAATATTGTAAATGCACAAACAGTAATATCTCCACATTGCAAGGTGCAATTCTGAAATTTTTTGCTTTTTCCTGCTAATCCTAGCATGATAAAGAAGATTCAAAGAGAGTGAGATGCCAGCTCCTTTCATTCAGTCAGTAGCTTCAAACATTTCTGGTATATGAAAAACATGTTTTTCAATGGCAAAAATCAATGAATATTGTAAATGCACAAACAGTAATATCTCCACATTGCAAGGTGCAATTCTGAAATTTTTTGCTTTTTCCTGCTAATCCTAGCATGATAAAGAAGATTCAAAGAGAGTGAGATGCCAGCTCCTTTCATTCAGTCAGTAGCTTCAAACATTTCTGGTATATGAAAAACATGTTTTTCAATGGCAAAAATCAATGAATATTGTAAATGCACAAACAGTAATATCTCCACATTGCAAGGTGCAATTCTGAAATTTTTGCTTTTTCCTGCTAATCCTAGCATGATAAAGAAGATTCAAAGAGAGTGAGATGCCAGCTCCTTTCATTCAGTCAGTAGCTTCAAACATTTCTGGTATATGAAAAACATGTTTTTCAATGGCAAAAATCAATGAATATTGTAAATGCACAAACAGTAATATCTCCACATTGCAAGGTGCAATTCTGAAATTTTTTGCTTTTTCCTGCTAATCCTAGCATGATAAAGAAGATTCAAAGAGAGTGAGATGCCAGCTCCTTTCATTCAGTCAGTAGCTTCAAACATTTCTGGTATATGAAAACATGTTTTTCAATGGCAAAAATCAATGAATATTGTAAATGCACAAACAGTAATATCTCCACATTGCAAGGTGCAATTCTGAAATTTTTAGCTTTTTCCTGCTAATCCTAGCATGATAAAGAAGATTCAAAGAGAGTGAGATGCCAGCTCCTTTCATTCAGTCAGTAGCTTCAAACATTTCTGGTATATGAAAAACATGTTTTCAATGGCAAAAATCAATGAATATTGTAAATGCACAAACAGTAATATCTCCACATTGCAAGGTGCAATTCTGAAATTTTTTGCTTTTTCCTGCTAATCCTAGCATGATAAAGAAGATTCAAAGAGAGTGAGATGCCAGCTCCTTTCATTCAGTCAGTAGCTTCAAACATTTCTGGTATATGAAAAACATGTTTTTCAATGGCAAAAATCAATGAATATTGTAAATGCACAAACAGTAATATCTCCACATTGCATGGTGCAATTCTGAAATTTTTTGCTTTTTCCTGTTAATCCTAGCATGATAAAGAAGATTCAAAGAGAGTGAGATGCCAGCTCCTTTCATTCAGTCAGTAGCTTCAAACATTTCTGGTATATGAAAAACATGTTTTTCAATGGCAAAAATCAATGAATATTGTAAATGCACAAACAGTAATATCTCCACATTGCAAGGTGCAATTCTGAAATTTTTTGCTTTTTCCTGCTAATCCTAGCATGATAAAGAAGATTCAAAGAGAGTGAGATGCCAGCTCCTTTCATTCAGTCAGTAGCTTCAAACATTTCTGGTATATGAAAAACATGTTTTTCAATGGCAAAAATCAATGAATATTGTAAATGCACAAACAGTAATATCTCCACATTGCAAGGTGCAATTCTGAAATTTTTTGCTTTTTCCTGCTAATCCTAGCATGATAAAGAAGATTCAAAGAGAGTGAGATGCCAGCTCCTTTCATTCAGTCAGTAGCTTCAAACATTTCTGGTATATGAAAAACATGTTTTTCAATGGCAAAAATCAATGAATATTGTAAATGCACAAACAGTAATATCTCCACATTGCAAGGTGCAATTCTGAAATTTTTAGCTTTTTCCTGTTAATCCTAGCATGATAAAGAAGATTCAAAGAGAGTGAGATGCCAGCTCCTTTCATTCAGTCAGTAGCTTCAAACATTTCTGGTATATGAAAAACATGTTTTTCAATGGCAAAAATCAATGAATATTGTAAATGCACAAACAGTAATATCTCCACATTGCAAGGTGCAATTCTGAAATTTTTAGCTTTTTCCTGTTAATCCTAGCATGATAAAGAAGATTCAAAGAGAGTGAGATGCCAGCTCCTTTCATTCAGTCAGTAGCTTCAAACATTTCTGGTATATGAAAAACATGTTTTTCAATGGCAAAAATCAATGAATATTGTAAATGCACAAACAGTAATATCTCCACATTGCAAGGTGCAATTCTGAAATTTTTTGCTTTTTCCTGCTAATCCTAGCATGATAAAGAAGATTCAAAGAGAGTGAGATGCCAGCTCCTTTCATTCAGTCAGTAGCTTCAAACATTTCTGGTATATGAAAAACATGTTTTTCAATGGCAAAAATCAATGAATATTGTAAATGCACAAACAGTAATATCTCCACATTGCACGGTGCAATTCTGAAATTTTTAGCTTTTTCCTGTTATCCTAGCATGATAAAGAAGATTCAAAGAGAGTCAGATGCCAGCTCCTTTCATTCAGTCAGTAGCTTCAAACATTTCTGGTATATGAAAACATGTTTTTCAATGGCAAAAATCAATGGGAATATTGTAAATGCACAAACAGTAATATCTCCACATGCAAGGTGCAATTCTGAACTTTTTTTGCTTTTTCCTTGCTAATCCTAGCATGATAAAGAAGATTCAAAGAGAGTGAGATGCCAGCTCCGATCCTTTCATT
>NW_027368461.1:0-49694 GCF_046119375.1 Phyllobates terribilis | reverse complement strand
CGCGTCGGGACTCCAGAAGGTAGGACACGACCACGCCCAGATAGACGCGATCGTGCCTTGCATACAGAGGTTGGCACGCCCGCGCCGTTAGAGGCGCGCCCGCGCCTCGTTAGGGTTTCTATCGCCGAGTTCTCTTTGTTGCGGGATTATTTGGGCCTTTTTACCTACTTTCATTAAGTTTGGGGTTGGGCCTTTTTAGGTTATTTCTAGGGTTTATTTCTTCTATAAATAAGGGAGGAGAGCTTGCCTCCTTCTCATGCTTAGTAGGTTTAATTAGAGAGTTTTAGGGAGATTATGTTGTGTTCTTCAGGGTGAAGTGATTGGAGGCATATCGAGCATCATTAGAAGTGGTTTTTAGCATAAATTCATAGGCAAAAGAGGCCACAAATGAAGTATATGGACGTGATCCCGACATCATAGAGCTTCCAAGTTAATACGAGGATTACGCGCGCACGGAAGAGGCGCGAAAGGTGGAAATCGAGCGCAGTCCAAGAAGGGTATGGTTTCCACGAATTCTCCATAGACGCGATCGCGCCCAAGAAGACGCGCTCGCGCCTATGCCCCTGCAAGAGACGCGATCGCGCCGACATAAGACGTGATCGCGCCTTCCGTCTTCCAGCCGCCACGAGGAGCTTTAATTAATGGGTTTATTTGGGCTTAAATGCTTAGGATTGTATAATTTCGGGCTAGGGTTTCCACATACATTTAATTAGGTCTTGCGCTATTATAAATAGAGGAGCTTTTCCTCCTCCCAAAAGGATCACAATGTCATAGAAGAATAGAATAGCATTGTTAGGATGAATCAGGAGTAATCTCCTTTGCTTTGTTCTCCGGGCTTAGGCCTGTGGAGGTAAGGGTTTTGTAGTTTTCTTCCTTTGGTTCTAATAATAATATGCTATTGTGTTGTTTTAATCTCTTGAATGTCTAGTAATTGATTGCAATATGTTTATCTGGATTAGCTACTTAGATTTGCATGTTTCCTTCATATAGCCAGGGCCTAATTTATCCGAGTTGGAGAACCTGGCCTACTTAGTGGCACAAATCTCTACTTGGACTAGTTGGACTTGTAGGATAGGGAGATTAATGAGGTGTTGGCGCCAAGGCAGTGCACCTTCCTTTTTATTCATGATCTTAATGCTTCCTAGGATTTAGTCTTGATATTTTCATGGCTAGATTGGTAGGATAGACGCTATTAGGACTAGTTGACCTATTTAGCAACCTTAGTACATGGATTAGGACAAACATAGCATATAGTATAGAGATAGAACCCAATTTGTAATAGGAATTCGATGATCAAAACCCATAACTACGTAGGTTGATGCCTAGGAGAACAAAGTGCTTGCTTTACTTGTTTTCCAAACCAATCAATCATATCCCCCCTTTCTTTCCTTTATTCTTCATAAAGTTAGTTCTTTTACAAAGACAAGATAAGATTCACAGGCTCCCTGTGTGATCGACTCTTACTTACCGCTCTACACATGTGAAGAGTAAGTAAGGTTTACTTTGACTGGATTGCCTAGGACAACGTCTGTCATGAAGCCTACGGATGGCTGGTTTGTAGACTTTCTCCCTTGGTTCTAATAAAGATATATCTCTTGAATTGTTTTAATCTCTTGCTTGTATTGTAAATTGATTGCGATTTGTTTATCTAGATTGATCACCTAGGTTTATTGATCTATTTTATATAGCTAGG
Organism: Phyllobates terribilis; assembly: GCF_046119375.1. Classification (NCBI taxonomy): domain Eukaryota; kingdom Metazoa; phylum Chordata; class Amphibia; order Anura; family Dendrobatidae; genus Phyllobates; species Phyllobates terribilis. The sequence continues at coordinate 48,001 of NW_027368461.1, read as the reverse complement.
GCATGGTTTATCCAAGTTGGAGAACCTCGCCTACTTAGTGAAACAAATCAATACCTGAACTAGTTGGGCTTGTAGGGATGTGGAGACTAATGAGGTATAGTCACCAAGGGAAATATGCTTTCCTATTTATTCATGATCTTAATGCTACCTAAGGTTTACTCTTGATAGTTTCAGGGCTAGGTTGGTAGGTAAGACGCTATTAGGACTAGTTGACCTAACTAGCAACTCTAGTACATGGATTTGGACAAATAGAATATATTACTTAGTTGAATGAACCCGATTAGTGAATAGAAAGTCAACCATCAAACCTACCATTCCGTAGTTCGAATCCCCATTGGATAAGGTATTTTCTCAATTAATCCCCTTAATTGAATTATAGTCTAGCATCAATCCCAATTCCCCCATTTCTATCCTTATTAAGTTGACCTTATTAGTTATACAAGAATTGAATACCTGACTCCATGTGGGATCGACCCTTGCTTACCACTCTACTTGTAGAGAAGTTAGTGAGGTTTATAAATATTATTTTGACAGGCATAACGACCATTTTGGCCTCGTCAAATTTGACGCCGTTACTGGGGAGTCTAAATTCATGTTCTTGTGTTTTTAATTTGTTTAACTTTGGTTGTTGACCATTTTATGGTCAACACACGTGCTATTAATCGTTTACAAGCTGAAATTGCAGGGGATATGGGTGAAGTCGGGCCTACGACTTTAATAAAAGGCGCTTCCGAGAGACACCCCGTTAAAAGAGGTAATTTTCCACTTCCATCCCCCTTTTACCTTGTTCTTTATTTGGCCAATAGGGACATTGTGTACTTTAAGTGTGGGGGAGGGAGATTACATCTTACCTATCCTTGTTTTCAAATTATTGAGTCAGTTTTCCCCTTAATTGTATTTTTAGAGTCGGCTATCATATTTTCCCTTTATTTGATGCTTTGTGGAGTTCTGTAATGGTGCGTTGATTTTGGATCTTTTTATTATGTCTTAGATTGTTGATATTTCAATTTTGTATGATGATGATATGATTGATCAACTTTAGGACTCTTACTCGAGCATGTAGTTTATGATTAGGATGCACTAAGTCCAAAACCAAGTTTGCATGATTACCCTGTTTCTCTAATTTTTATCATATTGATTTGAGAGTTTTGTTCCCATCCTTCTTCATTACAATGGAAAATTAAAAATTATAAAAAAAGAAATAAGGTAGTGAGCTCCAAGTAAAAGAAAGTCCGAAGAGCACGCGATGGCCAAATTGTGAAATAGAATCGAGGGATCGATCCTCCAAGACCTATTAAGCAAAGAGTTTCATAGCAGCCTGGACCATAAAAAGGAACATTAGAAGAATACAATTGGACTTATTAAAGTTAAGACTTGGTTTAATTGCTTCAATGGTGTGGAAAGTCTTCCATTCTCTTCATGGATTTGAGCATGTCACTTGAGAATTTGTCCTATTTTTGATCTTGCATTATCATCCTTCGCATATTATCTGGATAAAAACATCGTTTACATAGTTTAGAGATCCATTTTCATGAACTTGCATAGGATTAAGCGTAGCTCAAATTTAGGGTGGATGATTGACGCCATTATTGAGTCAGTTTAGAGTTTTATCGATTCTTGCATTGTTTTTACTAGAGTCGGAGTCTATGCTCATTGCTTTGATGATCGTAGGTACATAGGAGCTTAAGTGTCAATCAACGACCACTGCATTCTTCCATAGTTGTTGAGATCGCCAAGGTTAGCTGCAGCTTACTCGAGGACGAGCAAGGTTTAAGTGTGGGGTATGATGAGCGACGTTGATTACGGCGTAAATAGTGATCGTTGGCATCGTTTATAGACGAAATGGCCATGATTTGGAGCATATTAGTGTGTTCTGTACCTTACGAGGAAAAAGTGTTAAACACGAGGAATACAGACATTCGGGTGAAGACCGAAGAGGAACGGCCAAAGGACGAAGCAAGTTCACGCACGCGAGAAGACGCAACTGAGCTGGAGCTCACGAACCAGGGTGTGACCGTGCCCTGAGTGGCGCGACTGAGTCGGGACTCCAGAAGGTAGGAAGCAACCGCGTCCATATAGACGCGACCGTGCCTTGCACACGGAGGTTGGCGCGCCCGTGCCGTTACAAGCGCGTCCGTGTCCCGTTACGGTTTCTGTCGCTGAGTTCTCTTTGTTGCGGGATTATTTGGGCCTTTTTACCTACTTTCATTAAGTTTCGAGCTTGGGTCTTTTTAGGTTATTTATAGGGTTTATTTCTTCAATAAATAAGGGAGGAGAGCTTGCCTCCTTCTCATACTTAGTTCTAGGTTTAATTAGAGAGTATTAGGGATCTTACGATGTTCTTCAGGGTGAAGCCTACGGATGGGCTGGTTTGTAGACTTTCTCCCTTGGTTCTAATAAAGATATATCTCTTGAATTGTTTTAATCTCTTGCTTGTATTGTAAATTGATTGCGATTTGTTTATCTATATTGATCACCTAGGTTTATAGATCTATTTCATATAGCTAGGGCCTGGTTTATCCAAGTTGGAGAATCTCGCCTACTTAGTGGCACAAATCAATACTTGAACTAGTTGGGCTTGTAGGGATGTGGAGATTAATGAGGTATAGGCGCCAAGAGAAATATGTTTTCCTATTCATTCATGATCTTAATTCTACCTAGGATTTACTCTTGATAGTTTCATGGCTAGGTTGGTAGGTAAGACGCTATTAGGACTAGTTGACCTAACTAGCAACTCTAGTACATGGATTACGACAATTAGAATACGTTACTTAGTTGAATGAACCCGATTAGTAAATAGAAAGTCAATCATCAAACCTACCATTCCGTAGTTCGAATCCCCGCTGAATAAGGTATTTTCTCAATTACTTCCCTTAATTGAATTATAGTCTAGCATCAATCTGAATTCCCCCCTTTCTATCCTTATTAAGTTGACCTTATTAATTATACAAGAATCGAATACCTGACTCCATGTGGGATCGACCCTCGCTTACCACTCTACTTGTAGAGAAGTTAGTGAGGTTTATAAAATATTATTTTGACAGGCATAACGACCATTTTGGCCTCGTTGCATACGTGGAGTCCAACAAAATCACGTAAGAAAATGCCCTTAGAAGTTGTATACCGTCGGCTTGCAAAGAACACGTTTGTGATCTTGTTTGTTTCAGGATCGGATCTGTGCTCCATATAATAGTTATTCTCCTTGCACTTCTTAAAGAACTCTGGCACAATGGTTAGTCCCTCCATTCCCTACCTCTTAAACTGTTGATTGTTGTTTTAGATTTGTTTGATGCTCGTGACATTTTCTAGGCTCGACAGCATCGCCATTACATACCTTGGCTTTACATGAACTTCAGCCATCTCTCTCATCATCTTTAACTCTTCTTTAGTGGGACAGCCAGCGTATGTATTCACATGTTAGGTTATCGGTAATCACGTGTTGTGGGTTGCCTTCCGGACAACAATATTCCATCGATTTACCGGCTCTTTGAAAACATGGATCATGAAAGGGCAATCACATTGTCTCACTCTAGATCTTACCTTCTCACTTGGGGACTTGCTAGGTGTGCTCTTCTTTCTTCTTTGACATGATAACCACGTGATAGGCCTTCTTTCTTACAACCTCTATTTACCTTGTAGTTCACAAGGGTAAAGTTAAGTTTCTAGGCTTCACCCTTTGCCCACTCGATAATTACATCTCTATTTTCGAAAACATCATTTGTGACGAAGAACTGATTGTAGTCCGCTGATGTCACAGGAGCTGGTGTAGCACAATTTTCGAACTTTGGGAGTGTGTACAGGGGTGGCCATCCCCACATTTGGGAACCCTGACTATCATTTGGTTTCATGGATGTAGCTGCATCTGGAGTACCATGAGATAATGGTTTTGCCTGAAATTGTGCTTACGGGGACTATCTTCTTCATCCGTGAATATGCGAAGACTGAATTTGAGAATTGGCCAATCGAATGGGTTGTCTAGAGGTTTGTTTGGAATGACAGTGTAATCTGAAGATGGATGTTGTTGATTGAGCCCATCCCAACACACAGATGAGACCGGTATCTGATCTAGGCTTTCATAGGAGTCAGGAACGTACGATTTTCCATAAAATTGATTTCTAGTATTGTACTAGGCATATGATGGATAAGTATCTGGTGCTATCTAGATAGTATAAAAAATAGACACTATAAGCATCAAAATATGTAAACATACTACATATAATGCCAAATACATAAACATACATAAACACACATATGAGAGCTTTATCTGATTAGGCTTTTGTGTGAAGATAAAACTATAATATTAATGTGAAGATAGCACTATACTATTTGATGTTCGAATAAAGTTAACTATAATATTAATATTCTTATACCTTCATTCTTGTACAACATAATGCATCATAATGCAACATAAAGTAACATAAAGCATAGGCGCTTTTGCACGGAACTACCCGTTATATGACCGAATTTGCATGGAACCACCCCCTATATCGATAATTATTCAGAACCACCCAAATTTCACCATTTTATTATCAAGAGCCACCCATGGACGGATTCCGTTAGATTTTCCATCCAATACCGTGAAAAGACCAATTTACCCCTACTAGAATCCCAAATTTACAAAAAAATCAATAGTTTTTACCCTTAAAAAAAGTAATTGAAAATAAAAATTAAAAAACGAAGCCTGGCTCGTGATAATCAGAGCTTCTTCTTCCTCGAGCTTCTTCTTCTCTCAATCCTCCTTCCCTTGTTTAATTTTGGGTCGATTCTTCTGCTTCTCCATCCTCCTCAATCTTGGGTCTTCAATTTGCAGGCGAGCGTCTTCAATTTTGGGTTTTGTTCTTCAATTAAAACCTAAACCTTGTCAATTAGACCTTGTTCATGAAGCCCGGCTCATGACAGAGTAATCAATTTAGGCAACCTCCCTTCAAACTATCTGAAACGGATCTCCTCCAACCTCCGTGCACGCGACTTCGAGGACTGGGCTAAGCTCGCCGATCAAGTCATCGACGACGCCGTTTACCAGGACCTTACCGAGTGGGAGTTCGCTCAGAAGATCCTAAACGGTGACGTTTTGACCTCTCCTTTATCCACCTCCTCTTCGGATGGTTCTTCCTTGATTGAGATTAGCGAGAAGTTCGGATGGGACAATGACGATAAGGTGGGATAGAGTAGGATCAATTTCGAGCTTCTTGGGACCTCTAATGGCAGCCGAATTCCGAGGATTAAAGAGAAGAGGCAGTGATTTCTGAAGAAGAAGATAGTGAGAGAATGGACCTCTAATGGCGGCCGGATCCGGGATTAAAGAAAAGGGGGCATGATTGCTGAGAGTCGGAATTCAGAAGAAGAGTTCTGAATCGCAGAGGAGTAATGATGGTGAGAGAATGGATGAAATTCTGAATCGCAGATAGTGAGAGAATGGACCTCTACAATCGATTTCCTGAAAGAGAAGTGATTTTGAGGAGAGTCATGGATGCTAAGGGTAAGAGACCTTCATTCTAGGGTATATATGTTTGCAGATTTTTGAGTATTGATTATGCAAATTAGGAGGATCTGCTCAGGGTAAGAGACCTCCAATTATGATAATATTGTGTAATTGATCTCACATGAAGACTTGTACTGTGATCAACCAAGATTGAGGAGGATCTGCTCACGGGGGAAGAAATACATTTGTAATATCATTTGTTTTTGTTTCAGCTGTAACTTGCTGAAGAATCTGCTCAGAAGGGAAGAAATACATTCATAATATCATTTGAACTGAAAATTGCGAGTAACAAACATTCATAATAGTCAGTAAAAATCGAATTATCTAGACTATTTCAAGTTACAGATTCACCATTGAAGCTCCTCCATCGATGCTCTTAAAATCAAGATAAGATATTGAGTGGTGAAGGAGAGGGGTAGAAGGGTAAAAAACAATGGCATCTCAAAAATAGTTAGGGATATTTTAGTAATTTTGGCATTTTTTAACAGAATTTTTGACGGAATCTGTCCATGGGTGGCTCCTGGTAATAAAATATTGAAATTTGGGTGGTTCAGAATAATTATCGATATAGGGGGTGGTTCCATGTAAATTCGGTCATATAACAGGTGGTTCCGTGCAAAAACGCCTAAAGCATAATGAGACATAAGACATACATATGACTACGACATCAAACCTATCTAGTCAAAATTTAACATGATGATTGTTGGAACTCTACATTTTTACATATGACTTTACGCTAACCTGATTGTTATAATCTTGAGATAAATTTCCTTTATTCAAGTAGAAGGCATTTGAATCAACACCATGTTCCATTTGTTCTTCATGAAGAGAATGATTTGATTCATCATCCTCTTCATGTTGTACCCTCTCAATTGACATTTTTTTGAACTTTGATAGAAAAAACTTCTTCATATTTTTTGGAAGGAAGAGATATGGAAGGAATGAATGTAATGTTGAATGATCATGGTGAGATATGGGTGTATAAATAGGTGAAGAAGGAGTAAATATGTGGTTGTAAAAGCGGTTAAACTAAGTAGCTTCTGGTCTGTGCAATTCAGTTCTCAGCCATTGTAACATCAAAGAGAAGTATGGGCTTGATAAGACAGCCTAATTCTGAGTTTGCATAATAGCCTTCGGATCGTGACGATTGAACATGGTACCACTCGTGACGCGTGAACATTGCATGGTCATGACGAGTCGGATTGTTGGGCTTTTTAACGCTAACTGGTTCTGGCCCAACAAATTTACATTGGGTCAACTAAGTACAATTGAACAAAGAAGTCAGAATTTCCCTATATGGGTCATGTTTCGCCTAAATAGAGTAATTGGGTCCAAATACTCACAAACCAACATATCACAAACAACAAATGAACTTTCCATTTAGATAATAAACGTTGAATGATACATAGGACTGACAAAAAACAAAACAAGGTTGCAATTTTCTAGATAAACAACGTTACATAACACATAAAAAACAATAACTAGAACACAACACAATAACAAAAGACTAATCTTCACCGTGTAATTGCAAAATGTGACGTTCAACCCATGAAGTTGGCACGGATTCGAGCTAGGAGCTCAACCGTGTTGGAATGCATTGGACGATCCCTGGATTTCTCAAATTCTGGGGAACAAGTTGTTGTCAACTATTCATCATCACCAATAGGATGGTGTGGACCAGGATAATCCCTTACAAACATCGTCCATTCAGCATACATTTGTTTCAACGTGTCAAACCTTAACCTCAACACCCCTGGGATTTTCCCCATTCCAGTTGCCTCGTTCCACTATTCTGATATAGCATCCCAGTCTAGCTTCGTGCATCGAGGATTTGGTCGAATGAAGTACAGAGTATAAACAAGCAGAGTGTCATCTTGATGATGATTGAAGTTATATGTTGCTTCACTTTCTTGTTGCACATGATGGTTTGTTAGTGTTGTAGTTTATAAATATTCTTAGTAATAGACATATACTAAAAGTTTACCTCAGTTTGAGAAACACCAAAGAATTCTTGCCCAATTGTTGACGTCATCCATGTTGGAATTGGACGCATGTTGCTACCATCGCGGTTGGCAGTAAAGTAACTGTGGTAAACCGTACCATCACGATACCTAAAAGACACCGTATCAAAATTCATCACACTCCAAAATGAACAAGGAATTGATGTTTTGGAATGAGTTTGCTCTTCCATAACTAGTGTATTTATAGTTGAAGTTGGAGGGAGAGAAGGATTACAGCTACATTACAGCTCACATACAATTTTTCATATCTCTTTCATGATGAGAGGAGACAAAGGCCCGGATCTTAAGCTGCAAAGCCTGATGAAATACTGCATTATAAGGTCACATCTGTGACAGCTACACTACACTAGGGATCAATTTCATTTCCGAATCCAAGCATAAGTTGATGAGAGTCTTCAAAAATAGGGCCTAGTTAAAATCCCATTTGCCAGATTGGACATTTTTGGCTCAGTGTGGGTTTAATGGGCTTCGTTGTGCTTCATTGTGGGCTTTTCTTTGTTTATTGTTGTGTTGTTGTTTCTATTTAATGCTCATCTATGTTTTCATTTTTAAGCTGGTAATGGTTATGTTGGTTGTGTTAAAGTTCTAGTAATGCACTAAATTTCATAATCACTTACCACTAAACTAAATAGGGATTACAACATCAAGACAATTAATGTTACAATATTTCTTAATAATACATTGTTCAAAGAGCATTACATTCATTCTAAATAAGGCAATTCTTCTTTCGATATCTCTCTCATGAGAAAGTTGCATGTTCCCTGCAAAGTTTCATAAAACAAAGAAAAATCATGGGTTAGGATTTCTAAGACGTCTTACATCTCTAACCGCTCTAGTTTTATCCAAATATTTGATATCTTCTTTAGCCTTAAAATTAAGCCTCATAAGACCTTCATTCTGCTCACTTAACACATTTCTCTCTTTCTGGAGTTCATCAATAACCTCTTGTGCTCGTTGACTGAATGGTGGATCAATCCATTCTGTATAATTGCAACCTCCTTCATTATTTGGTTTCTTCACATCCCATGTGCCGAATTATGGGCACCCCCAAAACCTTCTACCAAGTTCCACCGGCCGTTCACGGTCTGTTGAACTTAAAGAAAAACCGCAATAACAGACTTTATTCGTTGTGACTGATGAGGATGATGAAGAAGCCATCTATTGTCACTGAGAGGTTGTGGAATATGCCTTGTGGGTGTAGAAAATATTTCCTAACAAAGACTCTTTTATAGGAGTAAATGTGCTTGTACAAGACAGTTGTATATGTGATGTATCCAGCTTCTATCCATTGTGGGTGTAAACCAGCTGTAACCAACTGTGAATTTCAGTATACGAACTGTGAATTTCAGAAATCACATGGAGGCTTGCATAATATATATAGAAAACAAGTATCATATCAATAGGTGAAACAAGTATTATACCAGATATCATTGGGTTCATGATTTTATGTACTATATTATGCCACAACATCTCAATTAGGTTATTACAACCATTAACAATCAATACAAACCCTTTCATCCACTTATACAATGTTTCCATCCTGCCAAACGTATTATAATCCTATAAAACCAAATATCATGATTTCATATCATTTTCTTGTCAAGCATATCATAACAAGGCATAAATAACCATTTCAAACCAATAAAAATACTTATGAACCCCTAAAACACCTCTTTCATTCATTAAAACAATGTTTTCATCCTGCCGAACACACGTACAACCCCATTAAGCCTAACATCATGATTTTATGTGTTTTTTCTTGTCAAAAATAACATAAAAAGGCATAAATAACCATTTAGAACCAATAAAAATAGTTACGAACACCTAAAACACCTCCTATTATTACTTAGCTCCATTCGTCCCGAGCTAGCCCTGTGTGGCTCGTCACGATCTGTCATGGATCTGCTCGTCACGGGCATGGTCCTTTCACTCATCGCGATTGGTCCGCCTGTCACTCATCACGAGCTGGGCCCTATGTGGCTCGTCACGATTGACAGTACAACGGTTAGTAAAAAATAAGTGTAATAGCTAGCCGAGCCGTTTATATATACTCCGAACTGAATCCTATTTTTTATTTTGTGTTGTTCGGTAGTCTTGGGTAGTGCTCTCAACTGTAAGGGATATGTACGAGTCTTAATTGGGTAGTTAACTGTTTTAACTGTCACCATATACATACACACTTCTTTAATTAGGAATATCAATTTACTTAGGAATGAGACGAGGGTAATATAATATAGGAAAGTGTCAGCTACAAACAAATTTTATGATATAAAATAAGATAAATAAATATATATATCGGAGGTCCAAAAATGCATGTCGGGGTTCAAAAATGCATACCAACAAAAATACATGTCGGAGACAAAAAAATATATCCTAAAAACATGCAAGACGGAAGCCTTTTATACATCTGTATTTACATGTATTTTTAACACATTAGCATGCACTTTTAGCACATAAGCGTGCATTTTTTGCTCATAAGCATGCACTCTCAACACACAAACTTACATTTTGATTAAAAATGAAAGTGCATGCTTATGTGCAAAAAATGCATGCTTATTTGTAAAAAGTACATGATAATGTGTTAAAACTGCATGCAAAATATACATGCATAAAAGGGCTTCTAACATGTATTTTTATTTATATGCATTTTTATTGGGATGTAATTTTTGACCTCCGACTTGCATTTTTTTTTAAAATGACAGTTTATACTTAATTCTCATTTTACACCATAAGTGTTGTTTGCACCCGAACCACATCCATATAATATATCTGAATATATGAGGATAATATAATATATGTGAATTTTAACGCTTTTAATCAAACTCAATATATCACGGTGTTATCTTTAATATTAAAATTTAATATTAAAATTCAATCACATGAATTTAATATTTAAAAACATATAAATCACACACACATTTAAATATAATCAAATATTCTACCACTCAAACCCTTAAACAAAACGCTTAAATTTTTGTATGACTTGATAACCTAATTATAGCCCATCAAACACCTATAACTCCCTCACCATTTCCATTCTTCACTATAGCACAACTCCCTTTATACCTATACCACTTGGCACAAATAAAAAAATAGACCAAATTCACAACCTCCAAACCAGCAATTAGCCCATAAAACAAGTCTAGTCTCCCCACATTCAAATCTTGATCCAACCATGAAACCCTCTTCCCTCCATCTCCACTCACCCTGTCAACAACCGACTCAATCAAGCTACTCAAATAGCTCGAAACCGCCAACCCGGTAAAAAACAATGCCCCACCAATACTCCTCATCCGATCTGAAACCTCCTTATAATAGAACTCAACCAAACCAACCATAGTAAACGCCTCGGAAACTCCTGCCAAAACCAGCTGAGGAACAAGCCAAAACCCGGACTCAGTGAACCCTAATCTCCTCTTATGCTCAACGTAAGAGGACAACCCCATTGAGAGTATAGCAATAAAGATTCCGGTTCCAATCTTTTGTAGGAGGGAGATTTTGAAACGGATAGCGATTAACCGGTCATAGAATGGGAGCCAAAGGGTAACGGCTAGCATGGTGAAGAAATTGTAGGAGGCGGCGGGGATTTGGAAGGTGGTGGTGACATGGCGGTTGGATTGAAGGGCTTGGAAAACGACGTAGTTTTGGAGGGTGATTTGGGAGGTGGAGTATAGTATGGCGGAGACCCAAATTGGGAGGACACGTAAGACGCATTTGACTTCTTCTGATTGGTTGATGGTTATGAGTCTCCATGGGTTTGATGATGATCCGTGTTCGTTGACTTGGTCTTCTGTGGTTATTATTGCGCCTTTGTCTAAGAACCTTAACACGACAGCCAAAAATCATTTTGGTTATGTTATGATCAGTCAAAATGTTGTGACGAGTATAAAGTTATTGTTGACTGCATACGTTGGACGGATGCTGAATATAACCTTGTCTTTTCAAATAATGAATTTCCAAATTATGGATATGAAATATTAATTTATAAAAAGAGAATGATATGTTTAAAAACACGAGTGTCACGTAGTATGAACTGATAATTAAGAAAATAACTCAAAATATTATTTTTCTACATTGATAGTTAGATAGTTATATTCACAGTTTATATTTGACAACAGAAATTTACTTTCACAGAGAACTTCATTAACATAAGCTATATCGAATACAAATACAATGTTACTTGGGCCAAGTTTGATGTAAGAAAAAGCATGTTTTCAGGAGTTTTTTTCCTTGTTGGATATTGTTGTCCCTATATAAATGGATAAAAACTATTACTTTCACATAAAAAATAAGGTCCTTTTTGACAAAGTAATTTAAATTTTTAAATAGCTTAATTATTTTTTCTCAACTATGTTTAACAAATAAATATCGAGTTAGCTAATATTAAGAAAGTTTAAAGTGGTTTGACAAATTCATTTATCATTTGACCTCACAACTAATATTAATTATATACATTATTTTTATTAACTCCATCCTTTAATTTTATAATTTTATTTAAAAAAATTTCTTGTAATAACAAATAACTATTTAACTTTTATATAAAAATTAAACTAATACTTCAGTTATTTATTCAATTCTAATTATAATTTCATCTCAATATTCAATATGACAGAATAGAGCCTAAAAGTGACCATAACGATACTTTTTATTGAAAATAATAGAGGGATATTTATGAAAAGATTTTTTTTAAAAAATGTCTAATTTATAGAAGGACAAGTAATGTAGCTCAATTTTTTTGGTTACTGTGGCTAGGTCTTTTATTATGCCGTGTCGTGTCAACTTTGCCTATTTTCACTTATTGTATTCTGTCTTCGTCTGCTATCAATTTGGTTGAGTTACTTTTTTCAAAAAATAAGTGTGCAATTAATAACTTCAGTGAGCTACTGCACAGACAATCACACCTTTCAAGTTCCAATGCATTCATTTACACGTGTTTTCATTTACTTTTAACTCATTTATTAAGACGTGTTTTATGTTCGAAATATCTCTAAATATATATCAATAAAAATTATAAAATTTATATGTATTTAAAGTATTTATTGAGACGAAAACAAGATCAATCATGACTATGTTTTTCCGTATATATCGAGAGAAATCAAGAAAATTCCCTAAAAGTATGAATAGTTAACAAAAATGAAATGGGAACATCATTTTGGGATGGATGGAGTAGTACGTATGTAAGAAAAGAAGCCTACCATATAGACCTCGCAAAAATCGACCCGACCCGCAAACCCGACCCGACCTGTTTCTGGGTCATAAATCCAACCGGTTTTTATACGAATCTGATTTTGACCCGACCCGATGATCCGAGAAATTTTTTGTCAGAGTATGACCCGACCTGGTAGGTCATGACGCGACCTGTTGGTCAAGAATATAAGCATAAAATATATAAAATTAATTTTAAAAAATAATCTATTTTTATTAAATAAATATTTTTTGTGTAAGAAAATAATTTTTTATTATCCTTTTTAAAGAAAAAATTACAAAAAAGTGAAAAAAGATTCAACATCAACCGACATATTAACCCGACCCGTCATTACACCTGCAATAACCTGACCTATTCTGACCCGGTAAAGTTTGACCTGAAATGACGCGATCCGAAATGACCCGAACCCGAAACTCTCTAACCCGAATCCAACCTGACCGACCCAATTGCCAGGTCTACTACCACATGAGTTTTAAGTTTATATTTAGATAATGAGGTTTGATTGTGAAATTTTTATATTTTAAGGTTTATTTTTATTAAATTTTATTTTTTTATTAATATTAGATATTTTCATATCAATATATACTTACACAATTAAACTTGAATGCTTCGGAAAAAAATGAATGGTTGCTCATAGTAGAACCAATCACGATGCTCTATCAATTGCATAGAAAAGTATGCAAGTACGCGAATGTTGTTGACGTATTAACACTCATTTTTACAGTGTACTTATATATCATAATATGTGTTTATTGATCGTAGTGTATATAGGCATATGCCGGAATGTATGTGCATACATCAGCAATGTTTATGTGCATACTGCAGAACATCCTGAGTCCTAGCACGTACAGATATTCTGACATTAATTTCTCTCTACTTGATTAGATCATGAATAACGAGTTTTGAATCGAACAAATACCTGAACTGATTTGTATATGGGATCTTGGAGTTGACAAATTCGTTAGAAACATGATCCAGTAACCCATCCATTGGAGCATTAGGATCAAGCCTAAGCCTCCTCTTTCTAAAAGAGGACACAATCACCTGTGCGATGCTCACGAAAGGGCTCCCACGCGGCCTCAAGCGCACATAAACCCGAGTACCAAGAAAGAACATGACACATGATAGCAGCATGAGGAGCGCAGGAATGGCTAGCCCCAGGGCCCAACTGACGTCAGACTGGACGTAGACGATAAGTGTCATTGATGGCGAAGGTGAATGTGAAGTAGTACCAGTTGAAGAAGCTCGCGGTACCCCTCTTGCCTGACTCAGTTGATGGGTCGAATTGGTCTGCCCCGAATGCCAGGTTGCATGGCCTTATGCCGGCGGCGCCTACAACTAATAAGGCTAGGCCCGTTAGTAGGACCGCCATTTGGCTCGTTGTGGGGCCCGTGCAGTTTGTTGGTGGGTCTGTGTGGTGTGATGGTGAGCAAGGGTTTGGATGTAGGTTGTGGATGGCTGCTGTTAGGGTTAACACCACCATTCCCTAATTGAATACCAAACCAATGAATTAAGCAAATTTAAAAGTCATGTTCAATGTTGATGCATCAGATATGTATATATGTTGACCCGAATTATCAAGTAAAAGACGTATTAGATATGCGCCTATAAATATTGAACCAATTCCAGGCCTATTAATTAATTAGTGCCTCAAAATAAAAATTGTGCATTATGTTTCAACGACTATATACTCCACAGTTAAAGCTTGTGCATCATACTAACATGCCCTATTTGTTGGGTATAAATTTAGGTGCATAAGTTCTTGTTTGAACGAAACATTCATTCTTAACTAATCAAATCAATTCGTGATCTTTCGTCTATTTATCCTATCTTCTTTGATCTTCGTATCGATTTTTCTAGTACGTTGATTCTATTAGAAGAGTCATAGTTGGTGTTTCTTGGCTTACCTGATTAATTACTAGCTGAACTAGAAATTAGTACATCATACTGATCCAATTTCAGTACATTGTGACTCTCAATTGTTCATTCATATCGCAAGAAATCTTATATTTCAGGAACGCGTAAAGCACATTTAAATTAATAACTTTGTGTGTTCCAAACTTCACCAAGGAGCGATTACATTCAGCCATGTACCCACCAAACTCCAGCTAACTGACATTCTGACTATGTCGGTCTTAATCAGTTCTAATACCTCCAAACTGAGGGGATTGTTAGTACATAGCTAGTTGTTTGCTGGTCATCTTCTTCATTGTATATCTCCTCTTTATTTTTCGTTGTTACTCTCAACACAAACACGTTTGAGATAGTAATTTCAGGAAAGGTATTAGTGTTTCAAAATTAACAGTCTATATGATAGATACCATCCAACGGTTATATTGAGCTGGAGACAAGTTTGTTAGAACCGACCACCTAATAGTTATTGTTGTTTGTAAAGCATGAAAGCCTTCTCCCTATTCTATATATACTCTTTTGTAACCATTGATTATCAATCAATACTTTGCATTCTTTCCAAGATTTCTCTCGTCAATTGAATGTTAACATGGTATCAGTTTAAGTGACGATTTTTTTCCGCATTCTACATTCCACCATTGTTGGTGACTCATCTCTTTCACCAATCTTTCACGCCCGATGATTCATCTCTTTCACCAAGCTTTCACGCATGGTTTCTTTCTCAGGCCACGTTTCTCGGTAACGAAGACGAAAAGGAAAGGAATCTAGACTATTTTTACGTTGTTATTCATTTGTCGATGTGGCTTCGGGACCTGTGACACAATGCAAAACAGTAGTG
This sequence comes from Phyllobates terribilis, assembly GCF_046119375.1. Lineage (NCBI taxonomy): Eukaryota > Metazoa > Chordata > Amphibia > Anura > Dendrobatidae > Phyllobates > Phyllobates terribilis. Next base: position 32,543 of record NW_027368461.1, on the reverse strand, counting down.
TGATTCCCTTCGTCAAAGGAATTTGAAAACACCCTTCGTGTTTGCAGAAACAAATACCCTTTCCGAAGGGAGTCATAAGACCATCTTCTAGTGAGTTGCAAGTCGCAAACCCACCTCGACAAATGAACAATAACATGAAAGTTGTCTAGATTCGTTTCCTTTCTGTTAACATTTCCGGGAAATTATAACAAACAGGGTCTCAATATCTTTGGTTTTCTATCCTTCTTGATCAATCGATCACATCGATGCGACAGTCATGGCCTCTTTAGTATCTTCTTCCACTGAAACGCCAAATTCTTTTACAAATGAAACTCCCAAGAACAGTCCTTGGATTGTGGCTTCATCTGGTCAGCCCGGTATTCCACTCGTTTCACATATCTTTGACGGTAAGCTCTATGGTGAATGGTGTCGTGCAGTGACACTTTCGCTATACGCAAGAAAAAAGGGGCTTTTTTACAGGAGAAATTCCAAAACATGTTGCTCCTGATCCAAAGCTGCCATTGTGGAACAGGTGTAACGATCTTGCGATCGTCTGGTTAATCAACTCAGTCAGTCCAGAAATTGGAGGAGTGTGATCTTCTACGAGACTGCAAAAAGAAGTTTGGAATGAGCTGGAAGCAAGATTCGGTCAATTAAACAGTGCTCAATGCTATTCTGTTAAGAGAGAACTTACAATGATTTCTCAGGGAAATCAGTCCATCACAACTTATCTCACTTCAATCAAAGTCCTATGGGATGATCTTCAAAACTTCAAAAAGCGAAGCAAATATCATGGTTGTTAGTATTATACAAAAGTCTTCCACAGAAGATGATGAAGGTAAACTCATTCAGTTACTTATGGGACTGAATGAGTCGTATTCAGCTATTCGTGGCTAAACACTCCAGCTTAAGCCTACTCCTGACGTAGCAACAACTTATTCTCTTCTTCTTCAAGAAGAAAATCAAAGGCAATTTGGTGTTCAATATAACATTGTTAATTTAGTTGCATTGTTAATTCAGTTGCATCCCTTTATGCTAGAAATCACAAAGAAAAAAGTAAAGGAGATTTCAAGAAGTCTTCTCTTGTGGGAAGTCACTGCAGGAAGACTAGACATTTGGTGGACAAATGTAATAGAGTTCATGGATTTCCTCCAGAATTCAAGTTCACGAAGAACAAGAAGGTTGCTGCAAATGTTCAGGTTGATGAAAACTGTGATGACAGTTCAGCAATCATCCATGGATTCTCTAATGCTCAATGTCAACAACTTCTTGCTCTTCTCCAAGGAAATTCTACTGGAGCTCAAGGATTTTGTGGAGCAGTTGAAATTTCTTCTTCTTCAAATGAAACTAATGTCATGAACATTGCTGGTATAAATCCCTACCTTCTACTCCTTATAAATGGATGATAGATAGTGGGGACAATGCTTACATGAGTTAAGATAGTACGAACTTCCAGTCTCTTAAACCTATTTCTCGACCTTTACATGTGATTATGCCTAATGGTGAGAAGTTTGTTGTAAGTCTGGAATGTGATATCATACTATCTTCTTAGTTAACTTTGAAAGGAGTTTTGTATGCTCCTTGTTTTATGTTTAACCTGATTTCTGTCCAAAGACTTACTTCTCAATTGCAATCTATTGTACTATTTACTAAGGAGTTGTGTCTCTTGCAGGACCTTTCCAAGAACAAGCTAGTGGTAATTGGTAACTCGACAAATGGGGTTTATTTTCTGAAGAACACAACATCCCTTGCTTCTTTGTCTAGCTCATCTTTTCGTGTTCCTAAAAGTGTTGTCTCTAGTGATGATCCTTTACTATGGCATATTAGATGTGGGCAGTTACCTACGTATAAACTCAAGAAAATGTCTTTGTTTCTAGAATCTTTAGCTGTGAACAGTGATGACTTTGTATCTTGTGATGTGTTGGAAATAACACGTTACCAAAGTAGAAAATACGTGTTTTGATTAGCTATTGTCTTTTGTCTCTAAGGTTCATTAAGCCTTAGATGCGCTTCACTAGTATTGAATTGCGCTTTCGATACTTGAGATGCGCTTGACCAATGTAGGACACTTAGTAATGAATTTACTAATGTCCTTTAAGTGCGGAAGTGGTCAGACGACAATAAAGCGCGCTTTAAGTTATTAAATCGCACTTCTATTTGCACACAACACAAGAGTTTTTTTCCAAGGTGAGAACCCTAAGCCACTAATTGACTCGGGATAAAACTCACCACTAATTTTGTATTGATTGAATAGGGTTACAATCTCTTGCTTCAACACGAGAAGCTCACTTGTAAGCTTTCTCCTCACAATACAACCAATCAGCTCAAGAACAAATGGCTCTACACTCTCTCTGAATACAAACCTGAGTAATCAATCTAAGCACCCCTAGCTTTCCCTATGAACTACTCACTTTGTATTACAGCTTCGAAATCCCTCTGATCCCCCTTTTTAGAGTGAATGCTATAGTCCTCTATTTATACAAAAACCTTAAGCTACCCTTGCTTAATTCCTTGTAACAAACTAGAAGACTAAGCAATAGCCACCTCATCAATCCGTGTGCCTTGATCACTTCACCAGAATTAATCAACGGCTTGGAGTGATTTGGTTTTGTTCTCCATGTGTTGATCCACGCCACATAAGCAATCCGTGTGCTTTAAGCTCTAACAAACTCTTGCCACGCTGGCGATCCCTGGAGTAGCGTCACAAAGAGTGTAAAGTTCTTCTCGCACCTTCCTGTGCACGCAACTTGCACTCTCCCGCTTTACCAGCCTTCGAAGCGTCTAGATTTGTTCTCCTACGCTCTGGCACACCCTAAGCTTCAGTGGAACCTCGTGATCAACTTTCTCCTTTTGCTTCAAGCGCATCTTCAATGGCTTAGAAGCACGCCTACACTCACATCTGTACGTTGACAGGATTTATTGAAACACCGTTTTGCGAAACTTGATTTCTCCGCTTGGTGTTAAGCGCGACTGTGACCAGTCAAGCGCATCTCTAAGTGACTTAAGCGCATCCTTACAAGTATGGCAATGACCTGGAAGGCTTAAAAACACTAAGAGATTAAACATATTAGTTTGTTATCATCAAAACACAGAGAAATACATTGAGCTTTAATATTCCTACCAAAGCTCAACTAACAATTTCCCCCTTTTTGATGATGACAAACTATATAACAGGTAAGCTCATATACTTTCATTAGTGATGAAATTGAAGACAACAAACATCAATTTAATCATATACACAGATTCGGAAATAGGTCGAAGTATCTTTACCAAGTACCTTATCGACAGATTTCGAATTCCCCCTAAGTTCAAGCACGGTCTCAAACTTCCCCCTTAATCAAAGAAGGATGTACCTGTTTTCTTCCCCCTTTTGACATCATCGAAAAATTCAAGCGTAATCATACAGTCGGAAAGTTAGCAGGTGCGCTTCTCTAGGTTAAGATCAAAACAATACTGAGATAGTGAAAAAATCAAACAGAGAAGGCAAAGAAAATATCACATTAGCAAGACTCTCAGAGATATAAAAGTCAAGTGCATGCTTAGTAATTTCCAAACTGCCAAAAGTAGGGTCGGAATACTAGGGAGACTAGTTCAGAATACAAATAAACATAGTAAAGAGTAAGAAGCCCAGCAAATCCGCTTTATAAGCGCAACCACCACACACAAACAACAAAGTCGTTAATCAACTAGAGAACTTCATCACATGCGCTGATTCTTGTTGGTCCGCTCTGTGAGTGGGGAGATGCAGGGGAGAGACAAATGTATCACATTTAGACAAACATGAAGGTCAACAAACCTGGAGGGGGTGGCGACTTTTATGTTTAAGCGCAACCTTTTCCCTTACCAGAAGTACATAACAACGTCTCTAGATGTGCTTTCTTCTTGGGAGATTTGATGAAGTCTCTTCGCCCTGTGCATGAAGCACAATCAGCGATAATCGTGGCCACAGTACCTTTATGATCACCAAACTGAGAAAGGTTCTGAGCCACAAGCTCTTGGTCGACGGCAAGAAGCTTGAATATGATAGTGATGAAGCTCAATGTCGAATGTAACTATCTTCGTGTATGTATGTGATGTCCAGTGTCAAACTTACCAGCCACTATGCAGATAGTAAAATGAACGGGAAATGCACATTTCAAGTTGGGGACATTACAGCATTCAATCACTCAAGTAATATGTAATCGTATGTGCATATACATGTAGCATGGTAATTGAGGCTTTTTGTCACCAAATGAATACTTCTCTAATGTAGAGCTCAATAAAGGACGAGAGAAGCGTTACATCTAGTCAGGCTAGGGACACCTATGCAATGGATCATTTCTTAGGCATGTAATATGGGTAGAAGACGATCACCATTGTCACGTTTTTGGCAATGAAGAGCATGCAATGACTGAGATTATATCAAATCGAGCTAAACTAGGAAGATACCTTAGAAGCGCAATCCGTTTGATAAACAACTACACAGAATGAGATGATTTAATCATTTAAGCGCATGCTACTAAAGTTCAAACATTGATATTATGCTTGCTAGTTCTAGTCAAATAGAGGAATACTTACAGTGCCATTGCCTTTAAGCTAATGGAGTTGCACGAAACCGAATTGAACCTGGAAGTTTAAGAAAGTCTATCGGTCAAGCGCTTGTGTAGGATATTCGCTATTTGCCCTTCTGAAGATATATAGTCACGCTTGATGATCTTGCGCTTCAAATGATCACATAGAAAGTGTACACCGAGATATAAGCATGAATGGTGTACTGGTATGTCTCGTGATCTTTTCTTGCCTTTTGCCCTGAAGAAGTCTTGTGCTTCTTCCTTATGTTGAAATGAGAGTAGCCGTAGTGGATCGCTCATTACAAACAATCGCTAAACATGAATCTTCTACTCTTCATTTCATTCTGCATAGAAAAAGATCAATTTCTATGTTCCCTACGAAGCGCAAGCTTCGTGGGAACATTGTCCATAGCTATTGACTCGCTTGTTTTATGAACAGGCTCATAATAGCTAGGATCATTAAGATCAAGCACAATATGAGGTCGCGCTTTACGAAGCGCACCTATGTGCTTTAAAGCGCAACCGTTGTCAACATGTGAACGTTGATAACGTTGACGCTTGCCCTTGGATTTAGCCATCGGCTTATAGGGCTTAGTTGGGGTATGCGCTTGTTTATTATACAAATGATGCGCTTTTGCCCCACGAAACCACTCTTTGGTTTCTGAAGGTTGTTCCTCAAGTACCTTAATCCTGCTCTTTAAATGAGAGTTTTCACTCTTGTAAGCAGTAAGGTCTTGTTCAAGTGATTTGATCTTAGAAGATATTTCACTTGCTTGAGGAGGAATGGAGGAAGAGGAAGATTCCTGGGGGTCATAACCCAATCCAGGTCTAGCTTTAACAAAGCCGGTTTGAGAAACAGGCTTTGTTTCCACTAACTTTGTAAGAACATCAAGCTTTGATATGATCTGATCAAGCTTAACATCTTTGGTTGAGACAGAGTTACCTTCTAACCCTTTACCATGACAAAGTTCACAAGATTTAGAAGGGAGTGTGTTTTTGTCATGTAAATGTTTAGAAAGCTCAACCAGTTCTTCCTTAGCATTATCTAGTTCAACAAGCTGTGCTCTAGCATCAGTTGCTAGAGACTTATGTTGAACCATAAGCTCTTTTAGAAGGAGGATTAGATTGCGCTTGGGAAGAATATCAAGGTTCAGGTCATTTACCTCAATATCAGAGCTAGAGTCTGAGTCTGATCTACTACCAGCCATCAAGCAGACACCAGCTTGCGCTCCATCATCCGAATCTCCATCAGATTCACCCCAGAGTGAAACAAAAGCTTGTTTAGGAGGGGGTTGTATTTCGGTGGAGCTTGCGCTTGGATTCACCTTTAGATGAGGACATGCTTTAGCAAGGTGTCCCTTATCGTTGCAGTTGAAACAGATGAACTCCTTGAGGTCGCGCTGCTTGGTGGTAGGATCGCGCTGATTGAAACCACCTTGTTTCTTGAAGAATTTCTTCACAACCTTAGTCATCATAGCGACGTCCTTATCATCATCTTCTTCTCCTTCTTCATCATTTTCAAGCTTTTGGAGTACACGTGAAAGCTTGAGCGCTATCCCTCTTGTTTCTTGGTTTGAGTACTTTTCCTCGTTGTTCTTGATTTCCTGCACTTTAAATTTACCTGCAAGAACAGAGATAGGCAAATCTCGGGTTTCCTTGGACTGAAGAAGAATTTGCTTGAGGGTTGTATACTTTGAGTTCACTCCATGAATGAACGCCATAGAATACTCCCAAGCTTTCTTCTCCATTCCAGCAGAAAGCATCTTGTCATATAGGATTTGACACCGAGAATGATAATCAGAGACGAGCTCATTTTCCCCCATTCGAATGGAGCAAAACTCGCGATTAAGCTCAAAGATACGGTTGTCCTTCATATCATCACTGCCAGAGTGCATGTTTATAATAGCTTTCCACATAGCTTGAGCAGTGGGAAGGGACATTACCTTGTCTATATCTTTCCGTGAAAGAGCATTAAGAATGAGCTGTCGCGCTTTAGCATTCTTCTCCATAAGTTGGTACTCTTTTGCTTCCCATTTTGAGTCATCCGTCTCGGAGATCTTCTCATCACCCTTTTCAATAATCTTCCAGCACTGATAGTCGGTTTGCTGGATGTAGTTCTTCGTCATAGTGAGCCACCATTCAAGTTCGCCTTCAATAAGGACATGGGGCTTGGCGAGAGAAATACCGAGGTTGAAGCTGGCCATTGTTCTAGACTTGAGAATCCTTTTGAACCTGTAAAAGGATTAGTGCAAATAGGCAAACCTGGTGCTCTGATACCAATTGTTGGAAATAACACGTTACCAAAGTAGAAAATACGTGTTTTGATTAGCTATTGTCTTTTGTCTCTAAGGTTCATTAAGCCTTAGATGCGCTTCACTAGTATTGAATTGCGCTTTTGATACTTGAGATGCGCTTGACCAATGTAGGACACTTAGTAATGAATTTACTAATGTCCTTTAAGTGCGGAAGTGGTCAGACGACAATAAAGCGCGCTTTAAGTTATTAAAGCGCACTTCTATTTGCACACAACACAAGAGTTTTTTTCCAAGGTGAGAACCCTAAGCCACTAATTGACTCGGGATAAAACTCACCACTAATTTTGTATTGATTGAATAGGGTTACAATCTCTTGCTTCAACACGAGAAGCTCACTTGTAAGCTTTCTCCTCACAATACAACCAATCAGCTCAAGAACAAATGGCTCTACACTCTCTCTGAATACAAACCTGAGTAATCAATCTAAGCACCCCTAGCTTTCCCTATGAACTACTCACTTTGTATTACAGCTTCGAAATCCCTCTGATCCCCCTTTTTAGAGTGAATGCTATAGTCCTCTATTTATACAAAAACCTTAAGCTACCCTTGCTTAATTCCTTGTAACAAACTAGAAGACTAAGCAATAGCCACCTCATTAATCCGTGTGCCTTGATCACTTCACCAGAATTAATCAACGGCTTGGAGTGATTTGGTTTTGTTCTCCATGTGTTGATCCACGCCACATAAGCAATCCGTGTGCTTTAAGCTCTAACAAACTCTTGCCACGCTGGCGATCCCTGGAGTAGCGTCACAAAGAGTGTAAAGTTCTTCTCGCACCTTCCTGTGCACGCAACTTGCACTCTCCCGCTTTACCAGCCTTCGAAGCGTCTAGATTTGTTCTCCTACGCTCTGGCACACCCTAAGCTTCAGTGGAACCTCGTGATCAACTTTCTCCTTTTGCTTCAAGCGCATCTTCAATGGCTTAGAAGCACGCCTACACTCACATCTGTACGTTGACAGGATTTATTGAAACACCGTTTTGCGAAACTTGATTTCTCCGCTTGGTGTTAAGCGCGACTGTGACCAGTCAAGCGCATCTCTAAGTGACTTAAGCGCATCCTTACAAGTATGGCAATGACCTGGAAGGCTTAAAACACTAAGAGATTAAACATATTAGTTTGTTATCATCAAAACACAGAGAAATACATTGAGCTTTAATATTCCTACCAAAGCTCAACTAACATGATGTTTGTGAAAAAGCTAGACATAAAAGACTACCATTTAATAAAAGTTCAATAACTTCTAAAGCAATTTTTGAGCTCATACACATTGATGCTTGGGTTCCATACCGAACACTAACTACTGATGGTTACAGGTAATTCTTAATAGTGGTAGACAATTTTAGTCATTGCACATGGACTCACTTGCTCACCACAAAGAATAATGCACTTGCCTTCACTGAGAGCTTTGTGCATTTTGGTGCAGAATCAAGTTGGCAGGATTGTGAAGATCATTCATTCAGATAATTCCTTGGAGCTATGATCCAGCTTTGCAACAAGACAAATCTTAACTGAAAGGGTATAATCCACTAAAAGACGTGTGCGTATTCCCCCCAGCGGAATGGTTTTGTCGAGCAAAAGCACATGCACCTACTGTAGATGTCTAGAGCGCTCTTATTTCAGTTTGGTCTGCCTCTGAGTTACTGGGGAGATTGTGTATTTACAGCCACACACATGATCAATAGGTTTCCTACACCTGTATTGAACAACCTATCTCCCTATGAAGTTATGTTTGGTACTAAGCCGGACTATACTCTTCTTCGCGCGTTTGGTTGTCTATGTTATGCATCATCTACTCCACTTAGACGTGACAAGCTCCAACCACGAGCAATCGGATGTGTCTTCCCAGGCTACATGTTTGGAAAGAAAGGGTACAAGTTGCTCAATCTGGACAACAACAAGATGTGCATCTCCAGAGATGTTGCATTTCATGAGAACAAGTGTCCTTTCACCATCAACCATGTACCTCAAAATCTCTGACTTTTTACCACCATTTTTCAATGAAGAGATGGTACCTGGACTAACTGAGTCTTGTCATTCCCAAGACATTTGTCCAGATGTTCCATCTCCAGACATTACCACAATTTTTTTCTCAAGCTATTCCATTTCCAGTTGTCCTTCACAAAGCACTTCAACTCCTACTCTTGGCATCATTACCTCGCAAATTTTATCTACTACAACCAATACCCACACGCGACCTTCCAGAATCCATACACGACTGCTTATCTAGATTACTATTACTGCAACCTTGCTTCAACAGAGGAACACACCTCTCATGTTTGCAGTCATACTTTAACATCAAATGTGCCTCAAGCCTTTTGCTTCACACCTTAGCCCCTAACACAGAAGTTCCTAAGGTAGAACCAATTACCTTTGCAGAAGCTCCAAAAGACCCAAGATGGGTTAAAGCAATGGAGATAGAGTTTGCAGCTTTAGACTTAAACAAGACATGGGAACTGGTAATTCTCTGAAAAGGCAAGAAACCAGTTGGTTGAAAATAGATCTACAAGGTGAAGAGGAAAGCAGATGGATCTATAGAGAGATTCAAGGCCAGATTAGTAGTGAAGGGATGGACTAGGCAACCCGGTTTACCACAAGAGAACCAAGCACGTTGACATAGACTGTCACTTCGTGATGGAGAAGTTGTTGGAAGGGCTAATTTCATTATCATACGTGACACACGCCAACAAAACAACAACTAGCCGATATACTTACAAAAACTACTGATATTCAACATCAAGATGTTCTCTGCAAATTGGGTATAGTGAACTCAACTATCCCCAATTTGAGGGGGATGATAGAACACCATCCCAACGATTATGCTGAGATGGACACAAGTTTGTTAGAACCGACTAGTTAGTTAGTTATTGTTGTTTGTAAAGCATGAAAGCCTTCTCCGTGTTCTATATATACTTCTTTGTATAATCTGATCAATCAATACGTTGCATCCTTTCCAAGAATCTCTTTAATTAAATATTAACACGACGTATATGCATGTGGCGATATTATACACTAATATCTAAATAAACACCCCTTTATTATTACGTCAAACTCTACAGCTATATCATTAATAGGAACCAAGTATATAATGTCCATGCATGTAGTAGGATAACTACAAATTAATTACATACCATAAAAGACGAAACAGAGGAAAAGGCCAAGGCGTTGTATCGGCCATAGTATGTATCGGAAAGGAAAGCTCCGATCAAGGTAGCAAAGTTGGCTGAACCATTGAATACGTTGACAAGAGTAGTAGCTGTTATCGTCTTCATCCCGAACACTGTTGTTAAGTACACCAATAGGTTCGATGCCGTACCAATTGTCCCTAGCTTCTCAAATGTCTCGTTTCCTATACACCAATTTATTGTTACATAATATACAAACTAAATCAATCATAGTAATAGCTTGTCAATTACCTATGATGTAGGGCATGGCTTTAACTCCTCTGTAATTGATACTCTCGTGTCTTGTTTCTTCTTTCTCACGGTTCTCCATTGTTAGAGATGGGATTATGGTTTTGTGTTTAGATGGAGGCTATGGCTATGCAGAGAAATCATGTATAGAAGTGTTATATAGAGATCAAACAGAGGAAGTGATTGTGAATATGTTCTTTTTTCCTTTTCTTTTTTTTTCTCAAGTACATGTGAAGATAAGTAACTGATCCATATGTGAAACGCATAAGTGGGCCCTCTGCATGCAGTCAATACAGGAGAGTTGGTGATGTTCACGTTTACTTGAGCTGGCGTCATCTATACCTTGCCTAATATGGATCGTTTGGTAAGACCATGAATATCCACGTTCACAAATCCCACCTCTATTTCCACATTTTTAATATAATATTAATTTTTTATCAAATATTTTAATCAATTCAACTATAATAATAAAAATCACATTTATCCATTACCTTTAATATGAGCGCAAATTCAATATATTTTTATTTTTTACTTTCTTATAATTATAATATAACTACAATATAACAATTCAATATAATAATTATATTAAACATAAAATCTGAAAATTCATTTAAATAATTATAAATTTTGATATAATAATTATATTAAACTGCATTTGGATCTATTTGACTAAAATAAATAATAAATGGACAAATAAAAGTAGATTTTCTAAATGTGTTAAATAAATCAATATTGGTCTCATTCAATAGAAAATTTGTTTTTATTAATTTTGATATAAATTTTAATTTTTAATATTTATATAATTAACAAAAAAATTAAAAAAACAAAAACTAAATTAAACCTTATATTTAAAAAAAAATACATTGACCAATGAGGAGGGGGCAAGTGCCCCCCCACCAGTTGGTCGCTGGTGGGCATTTGGGCGACCATTGTGGTCGCCCAAGCATACATTTAAAAAAAATTGCTATATGGTGGGACCCACCCACTACAAATACACCGCCCATACACTGATAATGGAGGTCTAATGTACTCCTTCCGTCCTTTTTCTGCTTCCTTTTTCTTTTTTCATATTTGTCGATACATATTTTCTATCGTATATACCTCTAAATATATTAATCCAAAAATCTTAAAATTTTGATATTTTAAAAAAATTTATTGAGACGAATCAAACAAGATCACTCACGACTATGTTCTTACTTACATATTGGGATATATTAGCAAGATTCCCTTAACCGGTGAATAGTGTCGGAAAAAAAGTGAGAATAGCATAAGGGGACGGAGTGAGTACAATATAAGGTCATTTTTTATAATAACATTTTATTTTTGGGGAAAGGGGTTTATATCAATCTTAGTACGTGTACAAAAGTAATAATTAAACGGTATCTGGGGTGCACTTCCGAAAATAGCGAGGTCCACTCTAAAATAAGCGCATATGTTATACGTCTACAGGAGAATGAAAGAAAAGAGTAGGCGCATATGATATTCACCAAGACACATATCTAATGCATCTATTTGAGAGTGCACCCTCTAAAAAATGAAAATGCGTGTTAGAACTCCCTAATTAAATCATGAAAAATTCCATTATAGTGAAAAATGAGAAAATAAATGTATTCCAAATAAGTCCTTATATGAAATAACCTCTTTATAATTGGTAAGACGAACTAGTCTTTTTCTAAAGCTCTCTGCAATTATTATTATTAACAATAATTATAGAAATGATACTATCTTTAAAAATTAATCGATGAGGGAAATTTAATAAATTCTAGATAGAGTCAAACCCGGTCTTCGGATATGGGTGAAAAAATCATTTTAACTCCTTTGTATAGGACACTTTTTCACAAAATCAGCTGTTAATTCTGAGAAAGAACTGTAACAGTTTTATTCCACACTAGAATCATGTTGTCCGTGCTTCGCACGAGCCTTATATATGTCAATATTTTAGCTTATGTGATGAGTTTAATTTATGTTTCACGTAGGTGTAATTCTAGTTTATTTCATACAATGTTAAATAGGTCTAATATTAACACTATAAATATATTCATGTAGGTCTAATTCTAATTTATTTTATACAAGTTTAAATAGGTCTAATTATAATGTTATAATCATCTATTTATTGTATACATGAACATCTATTAATATTATATAATATACTATCATATCAGATGATTAAGTGATATATATATCTTGTATGATATAGCTGCGAATAATTAGGCGTTCCAAATATTTGAGACTCAAATATTTCGATGATTGAATTATCCGTTGGGACTATTCTTTTTGTTGGGCTTAGGTGGATGACACAAATAAGAATCTATTGATTTTGATTTTGGTTATTTGTTTCTTTAGATTGAGTATTAGATGTGGACCTTTTATATAATTAGAGTATATTTAATGTGTATTAGGATCACATTTAGTGTTTTTTGCATCCCCTAATATTATAGTATATACCACAGTTACGTGAACAAAAATAAACAAATGACATAAATATTATTTACTAACGAGTGTCATGTAGCCGTGTCAAAATAATAATTACCTAACTGCTCCTCTACAAGTAGAGTGGCAAGCAAGGGTCGATCCCACAGGGGGGCAGGTATTCAATTCTTGTAAATTTAATCTAATTAACTTTATAGTAAGCAAAAAAGGGGGGAAATTGATTGCAACTAAACTACTAATTAACTTAGGAAAGCAATAGAGAAAATACCTTATTCATCGAGTATCCATACAACGGAATGATTGGTTTGATCATTGACTTCTTAATTACTATTCGGGTTCATCCTACAATTTATATATTATGGTTATCTTAATCCTTGTTCTTATATAGTTATTAGTACAACTAGTCCTAATAACCCTTACTCAACTACAAACCTGAAACTATCAAGATTTAATAATCAAGCAGCAATAAACTCACGCATAGATAGGAATATGCAAATACCATTGGCTCAAGACCGATATTTAACACGTCATCAAATCTCCACACAATAACAATCCTAACTATGTCATGCATTGATTTGCTACCAAACGATAGGACTCTCCAACTCAGACAACTCAAACCTAGCAATTTAAATGGACTTATTCTACCTAGTTGATCAGGCCAGATAGGTAAATCAATTCAATAATCAATTAAAGAGCAAGAGAAATGAAACAACTCCAATAATATAATTTAGAACCAAGCTAGAAGTCTTATAAACCAATCATTCGTAGGCTTCAACCTTGAAAACAAAGTAAAATCCCTAAACAATGATATAACTAAAACTAATATGACAATGGTTGATGGGAAGGAGGCAAAGCTCTCAACCCTATTTATAAAAGATAATAACCCTAGAAACAACTCCTTAAAAGCCCATCCTGAAGCTCCATCCAAAATTAGGTAAAAGACCTGAAGTTCTCCTGCAGCAAGTGCAAGGGCCAGCCACCAGCCCAGCCGGGCGCGCCAATGTAAGCGCGATTGCTCCACCATGCAAAGCCTTGGCGCGTCGCGCCACCTTGCAGGCCCTAGGCGCAGTTGCATCTTCGTGTGTGTACGATCTTGCTTCGTCCTTTGGCCATTTTCTCTTCGTTCTTCTTCCGAATGTCTGTAATCCTCGTGATTAACGACTTTGCTCTGCGAGGTACGGAATACAGCGATATGCTCTAATTCATGGCCAATTCTCCTATAAATGACGATAACGGTCACTTGTTGCGTTGTACTAACATCGCCAATCAAACTCCCACACTTAAACCTTGCTCGTCCTCGAGTAAGCTGCAGTTAACTACTTTGGGGATCTCATTGAGTATGAAAGACTTGACAACAGTGATCGTCGAATCAACACTTTAGCTCCTAAAGTACCTACAATCATCAAAGCACAAGCGTAGACTCCAAATCTACTAGATATCTTAAAAAACAATGCAAGACTCAATAAACTCTAATTAACCCAACAATGGCATCAATCATTCCCCAAAGTTGAACTATGTTTGTCGTATGCAAATGCACTAACCATGAATCTCTAAAATATGCAAAAGATGTCTAACCAAGTGATATATGAAGGATGATAACACAAGATCAAACAAACGACAAATCCTTTTGTAACATGCTTCATAATCTAAGATAAGAATTCCCAAGCCCCAATACTAACGAAAGCACATAAAAAACCACAACTCAACTCAAGTAATATCACATATAACTTTTTCTTGCTTCTTTTCATCCTATTCATGCATTTTTTTACTTTTAAAACCACTTATTAGGTACTGTTCCCATCCGTCCTACGATCCGTGCCAACTAATGAAACTCTTTGCTTGCTTATCCATGGAGGGTTGAACCTGGAGTGATCTTTCACACCACGGAGATCGTATGCTCTTCCGAATTTATTCACAAGGAGTTCATCTACCTTTTTATTTTCTTTTTATGCATTTTGTAATGAAAAACAAAAACAAAATATGAACGACATGATAAAACTAGTGATGAGATGGTAGAAATTATAATCATAATCCACATGCTCAAGTCAAATCCTCAGTTTGATCAATCATATCATCATTATAAATAATTGCAATATCAACAATCAAAGGCATAGTAAAAAGATTCAAAATCAATACACCACTATAAGAGTCCACAAAGCATCAAATAGGTGGAATAATATGATAACCGACAAAAAGATATTTAAAAAGACTCGAAAATTGCAAAACTGACTCAAAAATTCAAATAACAAGGATAGATGAGTAATTCCCCTCCCCCACACTTAAAGTACACAATTTCCCTATTATGACTAAAGAACAAAGATAAAAGATATCTGAAAGTGGAAAAATACCTCTTCTATCTTTCCTTATTCTAGCTAGAAGCCACAACACAGTTCATACTTTTTATTGAATGTTAATTTGAGTTTTTTATATTCCAACTGAACTTGTATTCTTCCAATCCATCTTGAGATAATGCTACACCAAGAGCTTTAAGTCACTACGGTGATGGATTACTGTCAGCAATACCATCCTTTTTTCAGTTATATTGATAACAGTGAAATTTGGAAAATTAACGATCGATAATAATAAGTTGAGGTGTTGATAACACTAAATTGTGCTGATGACAGTAAAACCTAGAAAAAAAATGTGTTAATGACACTAAATTGTGTTGATGAGTGTGAAATTTGGAAAACTAGGTTGATGATGCTCGTGCTTCACACAGGCTTTTGTTCGGGATTTGAGATTTTCTATACTGAGTACATTGTATATGGTAGATCTTTTGTATTGAACTTCCTTGGGCTAGAGTAGATCTATGCATGTGGGATGAAGTATTAAGCCCAATATTGATCATTACTAAAATATTTTATTTCATTTCTTTTTGCGAGGAAAAAATCCCAATGAAAGATAAAGTTTTATAAATAGGCCTATCTACGTTTCCTGATGAAGGTAGAATGCCCGTAAAAATAGCAGCTTATTTGTGTAGTTGAATTTCTTAATTGATATGTATCTAATTATCACTTATCTTCTATCTAAACTATCATTGACCTTGATAACAAGTTCTTTTTTGTATCTAGAACAATTCAAACTACAAAATCCTCAGGATACAAATTAACAAATTATAACTCAAGCATGTAGTGAAATTCTTTCTCCAAAAGTGTCCTTACTTTACAAAATTTATCAAGGAAGACTTATTACAGATTAAATTTAACACAATAGATAAACACAAAAGTCAATTCTTAATAACATAATTATATATTTACTTTCAATAAGGATGGTATTCTTATTATGAACATTGATATATAACTTTCAAATTTCTATAATTACAAAAAATGCAATACCTATCAATACTCACTTTTCTATGTATTTATGTTCTAATTTAATTAGTGATTATATGAAAATTACATAATCTACACCAGCTCCATTCCACCCTCAATTTTATAAAGTCTCGCAACTACTCAAATTCCTCTCTCTCCTGGTTACAAACTATAACGATTCTTAATGGCATGACCAGACTTATTTTGGGTTGCAAAGATATTACTTATATCATTGTTTATGACTTAAAGGAAGCTTCATGATCCATGTAGACATGTTGGAAGTTATACACAATTTATATAAACATAAAAAAACCAAAAACTGTATAATTAGGAGTTCTTGCGGATGAGATTCTAGTGATTTAAAAGTCTCTATTGCATGCGAATTACAAAGAGGAGAAAGTATTAGATACTAAGACTTGAACTCCAATAAACACATGTATTCTAGTAACACCTTCTTAGTGTGGTGACCTTCTACTACGCCTCTATCCATACACCTTAGCCCATCGAGTACGAATAATTTAAAATAGCATGGTTACCCCTATTGCATGTCTTTACCACAAAACTTCTATCTAAATCAATAACTGATCTGATCCATTGTAATATCATATAGTGTGTTTCCTTTTGAACAAAACAAATGATGTCAATCAACACAACCATTCTTATATTCAACCTACAGATGTTGTGTAACTTTGAAGATAGTAATAAAATAGAGAAGACAAGTGACGTAGTATTTTGGAATACGTATATACCTTGTAGAAGTGCTGCTAAGTTGGGTCACTCTTTAAGCATAATTGACTTTAAGCACTTTGAATTAGCAATTCTTGTGTTATAACATAGAGTTGGCTATGTCAAGATATTGAGTGGGGGAATTATAGAAACATCTCACACTACTTTAGATAAGAAGTACAAATCTCACTCTAATGCTAGTTTCTTTTTAAGCGTTGTGATAAGAACGTTGTTATTGAGATTGATATTGGATGCTTCGTCGAAATCTTCTCTTATATTATATGTGTGGATTCCGTGTGGGCGATGGAGCGATGAGGGCCAGTTGATGAAGTATTTATATGGTTGCAGATCATGTGGAAAAGGAGAGGAAGAGTTATCGATTGTATAATAAATTATAGGAATTCATGTGGTTTTATTGCGTGGGGGTTGCTTCATGCTTAAATGTAGTGGAAGGTGGAATGAGTGAGGAAGTTGAAAGATATTAGTATGTATGACAATCAATTATTGTTTCAACATAGTATTAGTCCTTTTAAATATTTTAGACGCTAATAAAATGAGTTTAATAGGTTGTAATTAAATAAGAATGTATAAATATAATAACAGAAAAGGAAATAAGGGTGAAGCATTACAAAACGTTTCTACTGAGCAAAATTCTCTAGTCAAAGACGTTACAGTGAAATAGAGAGAGTTAAAGGGAATTAGTGGGAGTGATGAGGGAGAGTACGAAATTCCTCACCATTCAAGACGAAGAAGGGTCCGTATTTAATTTTCAACGTAATATCGAATGGTCAACAAGGGCATAAATGAGAATTTTAGAAGATATGAGTGGTAGGAAAATGGATAGAATAGGAACTTTGAAGTTGAGTTGGAGGTAATAAATTGATCCCCAACTCAACTTTTATAGTATATTAGATTATGTGTTGATGATAAAAAAAACCTAAGTGTTAATGACACTAAATTGTGTTGATGACAATGAAACATGGAAATTATGTGTTGATGACAATGAAACCTGGAAAATTATGCGTTGATGACAATAAATTTATGTGTATGACACTAAATTGTGTTAATGATTGTGAAACTTGAAAAATTATATGTTGAGGACAATAAATTTAAGTTTTGACGACACTAAATTTAAGACACTAAATTTAAGTGTTGATGACACCAAAGTATCATCAAAGTTATTGGCATTATAATTATTGTCATCATCAGGGATCAAAAACTAACTCTTTTAGGAAAAGGGTCAGAGAATTTACTTTTTGAAAGAAGGGTCAAACACTTTATTTTAAAATGTATAAAGTATTACTTAACAAAAAAATCCTATAATCTTTATAGTTGTCCATTTAAACGCTTACGTTATCCACTGTTTTTTAGAAAACGATTTTCCTCTAAATACATAATTTATTGTGGAAGGTTTATCTGAGACCTATACAAGTCCGGGCTAGCTCACCCGATCCGTCCACCCATATAATCAAGCTTGGACAAGGTTTGTAGTCCGAGAGCGAATGGAAAAGGGACCAGGTACGGACAATGAAAGTAGCCCTCCTGGGTCGCTAAGCCTGTTCAAAAAGCCCGAAAACATTATATCTTTGTATTTTTGATATTTGATTTTATAAAATTGTCTTTCTTCGATAATTACCTTTTTAACTCATAAAAAAAACTCCAAGTCCTCAAATTAGTAACCATTTAATCAATCAATTGTACTACTTAGTAAGTAAAATTGCAATTTATAACTTAGACATATATATAAGTTGTAAGCGGGCTTGTCCGGCGGGCTACCCGACCCGCACAAGCGGACGGGCTTGGACAATAAACCCAGTTCAAACCGACAGAACAGGCTTAGCCCGGCCCGCTTATCCGAGTGGAAAAGTCGAAAAAGCCCAACCCAACCCCGATCGAGTTCGACTTTATACGAGTCTAGTTTATCCAAAGTCCTTGCTAACAGGTGAAGTGAGCATCGTAATAGATTCTAGAATAGAGTATATGTAGGAATGCTATGTTGATTGGTCTAGTGTATTGGTTGTTATTACTGTTCGATTATAAATACTTCTTGGTTGTACAGAATAACGAACTAATGAAGGAATTCATTCTCTCTTCCTCTATTTCACTCCGTTTTCAATCCTCTCAATCTATGAACACTAACATGGTATCGGAGCAGACAAGATATGATATTCCGTAAATTTCCTTACGATTCCCCTTTTTCGTCTTCGATCGGTATTCCCCCCGATCATCTTCTCTGGCGGCCTTCTTGTGCGCCAATTTCTTCTTCCTCTAGTTCATTGTGATTCTTCTTTTCTTGAAAATCCAATGATAATTGCTCCAGATTCAAATTATCCTCTTTACATTCATCCTTCCGACACTGGAGGAGCATCCATCGTCTCCATCGTTTTCGACATCAAAGGCTTTCTTTCCTTGCGCAGTTCCATTCTAGTGGCTCTCAGCATCGAAAATAAGCTTGGATTTGTTGATGGCTCTAATCTACCTACACAGTTGATGCCACAAAGCTTGAGCTCTGGGATCGGTGCAACAACCTTGTGATTTCGTGGTTCCTTAATGCGTTGAACAGGAAAATCGCAGATAGTGTCTTGTTCGCCAACACTGCAGACGAAATTTGGACATAACTAAACGCCAGATGTGGTCGAGTTAATGGTGCTCATCGATTTGCAATTCAAAAGAGATAACGAGCCTTCATCAAGGTACTGATGATATCTCAACATATTTTTCTAAAATCAAATCCCTATAGGACGAATATGACATGTTAAGAGTTGTTGCTCCTTATACTTGTGGGAATGCCACTGTTAATAGAGCTTCTGAGGAAGAATTGAGGTTGTATCAATTTCTTATGGGATTGAATGACTCTTACCATGTTGTCAGAGAAACTATCCTCATGAAATCTCCTACACCACATATAGATCAGGTCTACTCAATGTTGGTGCAGGAAGAAAAACAGCGAGAACTGAAGTCTTTAGCTCAGATTAATGGTGATTCTAGTTCTTTCAATGTTAATTCAGTTGTCTCTGAAAACTACAAAGGGAAAAATCCTAAACTCTGCACCTTTTATAAGAGACCGGGTCACTTTGTTGATTCTTGTTACAAGATTATTGGTTATCCTAAAGATTCTAAGAAGACTAACAAATTCTCTGCTAACTGCAGTGACAGTCAAGATTGTGAGTCTTCGGGTCTTTCTTCAGCTGAGCTTCTACAACTCAGGTCCCTTCTTCAGTCCACACCTTCAACGACTTTTGGTAATGATAGCTTCTCTGCTAAGTCTTTTGTATTCTCTGGTATTACTAAATCCATTTACTCAGGTTAATGGATCATAGACACAGGTGTTAGTGATCATATGTGTCATGATTTGTCTTTCTTTCATGATCACAAAGTTTTGCAGCAACCTATTATGGGTTGTCTTCCAAATGGTGCTACTTTCCCTGTGATTACTATGGGAAGAGTTCAAATCTTTTTTGATATTATAGTTGAAGGAGTCTTTTATGTTTCTACTTTCAAATTCAACCTCTTATCTGTTTCAAGATTAGCCAAACAACTACATTGTGCAGTTGTTTTCACTGACAGTACATGTTTCTTGCAAGGTCTTGTATCACACAGGACACTAGCCCTTGGTAATGTTTTACAGGGGCTCTATTTTCTTGACAATTTGATCAACTTTGTTACTGTGTGACAGTTGTTGTCTAGGCTTACATCAAAGCCCGGGTGGTTCAAAAACGTCGAGTCTACTACCTGGTCGAGTAAGTCTAATAGCTTATCACAATGGGTGGTTCAAGGCTGAAAAATGTTACCAAGCCCAGATGCAGTGATTCTTCATTATACTCTCAAAAGTTTTTCTGACGAGTCGTCATATGGCATTGTCTTTTCTATTCATGTGGGGATTGTTGGAACCTGATTTTTTTCCAGCTTCCGGCCAGCTTTCCGGCTAGCTCCGGTGGTCGGAATTGCCGGGAGAAGGGACTACTCAAAGTAGGTGCTTGGAAGGGTTCCGGTGAAAGTTTTTGGGTGTTTTTGGTGAAGAATTGTCCCACATCAAAAATGGGAGACAACAATTCTTACTATATAAACACCACTCTGCTCATTCTATATTAATAAGTTATACCATGGAGTGGACACATCACCACACACACGCGCACGTGGTCCGGTCCGGGGGCTCTTGGGCTCTTGAGAATGGGCCTTCAGCCCGCAGCAACCCAGCCTAATTTTTGTGCTTATCACATTACGAAAAACTTCGAGTGTTGGTTCGCCAGATTTCCGGCTTGAGTGTGCATCCGGAATTTCGTCGCAGTTGTATCCTGAGATTCGAAACGTCGGTAACCGTCTCACTAACAGGGCGTTTTCCAAATTAAGGACTGAGATCCGCTCTCGCCTCTGCATCCTTCGTTCGTTCCTCATTTCGATTCGGTATTAATCTCTGTTCTTAATTCACTTTTCATTTACAGATTATTGCATGCTAATTTACGGTCCAATAATACTAACTGAGAGTGCCACCTTTTTTCAACCAAAAAAACAGGCATATAGCTGATTGCTGGCAAAAGTCCATGATCAGATGACCTTTATAGCTACAGAAAGAATGTTTACAGAATCAATTGGAAGTTTGAAGCTTCTCATGGTTGGATATTGCTTGTCAAAACATTCTTGATTTACAACTGAAGTTATGGTGGTAACATTTTGAAGCCAACTTCCTGTAGTAGTAGTGATAGAGCTGAATTTCTAGTTGAAGAGTCATCTTCTTTACATTTGGGACGCAGAATCCGAACAAGCATCCCACTTCAGCTACACTCACAGTAACTTCATAAGTACACAATTATACATGGACACTAAGTAAATTTCGATAAAAAAAACATCTTAAACCATGTTTTTGTTTGGACTGAAGGTCTTGAGTAAATTCTGTGAGTGATAGTGCAACAATATGATCTGGTTTTGGAACCAGTGATACGGGAGGAGACTAGATGCCTTGATCAAACTGATGGATACATAATTTATATCAGACGACTTGTGTTAAGGGGAAAAATTTATTCAAACTATCTTGTATTAAGTTTTGTACAATGCAACCTTCCCAACTGGATGCAGATTTACATCACAAGATAGTTTGTACTTTTTTTAGGGAAAGATAGTTTGTACTTATGGAAGGAGAAAATTTTGCATATTGTCAAAGTAAATGCTTTCATGCACTTTGTCCTTTATTAGCTATACTACGTATTTTCACTTTTATTCTCAAGACAGCAAAAATTAGATTTGCAAAAAAAAAAGGCGCATTGTTACTGTTGGATCACTAATACTGATCCAGGCCCGAGTAGGAAAATCGGCCCACTATGTAAAAGACCCAAGATCCAGCAAGTATCTTCAGCTATAAATAGGGAGATGGAAAGTTGAAAAGGACTGATCACTATTCATCCTTGCCTCTTATAGTAATAACGAGAGCTCTCCTTCACGAATTCGCATACAAACACTACGCTAGTTTATATTGATCATTCGCGAGCAATCCCTCTTCCTATACTGCCTCACGCATTTAAAATTACATTATTTCATATTACTTTCTACGCGAATGAATCCTAATTTGAGCGTCGGAGAGTCAAATCCAGAGGCCTCCCTCCTCTGGGTTTGATACGCAGGTACACGAAGAAATACAACGCGAAGTCTCTTACCTACAAGAAACACCATCAATCCACGCGAAGTCTCTTACCTTCAAGAAACATCATCAATCCACGCGAAGTCTCTTACCTTCGAGAAGTATCCCCATTCAACGCGAAGTTTCTCAAGTCCTCGTGTAGAGTGTTGACTACACGAAGTTTCCAGGGCTCCAACACTGGCGCCGTCTGTGGTTTCCTTTTCACGAAGCTAAGCTAAGACATGGTACGTTTGGAGGGTCTCCCAAGTGACGACGTTCGCGAGGAACGTTCACGATCACCCGCTAGTTCACGACCGGGGCGTACGTGGATCTCTCAGGAAGAATTCGAAGACTTCCAGAACTGGAGAGAATATATGGCAAACCGGGCCCGGTCCGCGGACGGATGTCGCCAAGACAGGGGTACAGTTGACGACACCCCCTCAGACTACTATTTGCGCAGAACCTGCCCAGATACATACAGCTACCGGGGCCAAACACCGTACGGCTCAACGCGTAGACACGATCACGAACAACCACGGTATCCGCCACCACCACCCCAGCCGCCCCGAGAGCAGTTGTACCCGGAGCATTTTGCAAGATCTCCACTATACGCTAACGCCCCACCACCATTTCCCTATGACCCGTATTTCCCTATGCACGCCCAGTGACAACATCGTGAGCCAACTACAATCTTCGCTGACCACATCATGCACGCCTCAATTCGCGGAGATTTCAAGTACCCATCAGTGAAGGAGTACACGGGAAGTGAGGACTCCGTCGAGCACGCTAGTCGATACCGGTATGCCATGCTTGCCAGCAATGCCGACGACGCAACAATGTGCAAAGGTTTCCCGAATACTCTATCTGGGGCAGCCCTGAGCTGGATCCTGGCCCTCCCCAAAGGAATCATAAACAATTTCACCGACCTGGAGAGTAGATTCCTCAGCCACTTTAACGCCTAGCGTAAGCAGGAAGTGGTAATGCAACATACCGCGGGCATCCAGCAAGGCCCGGACGAGTCTTTGGCCGACTATGTAGCGAGGTTCACGGCCGTGGTCATCCAAGCCACCGATTTTAAAGATGACACAGCCAAGTACGCGTTCCTTCGTGGATTGTGCAACGGTACTGAATTTAAAGACCGAATGAGCAGAAAGAAAGGCCTCACGTATGAAGGCATGCTGGAAAGGGCTCACGAAGAAATCCAAGGGAAGATGATAACGGGTCAGAATTCGTAGGGTTCGAGCCAGAGAAACCAGAACTGGGGTCCTAAGAGACATCACGAGTAGGGCAAGCCAAGAAAGCAGGGTTATGATCCGCGGATAAATGTAAATCAGCCTCGCGACCAGCAGGGGAGATTCCAGGCTCAGAATCTCATGGCTAATGTCGCTCAAGGGGGTGTCCAGAGGGGGAAAAGGCCGGCAGAGCGGCGGCCAATGTGGTGTGAAAGGCATAACACTAAGAATCACGACTCCTCGGACTGTCGATCGATCAGGCAGGAGGGCGACGCGGAGAACAGACGAGTAATGTCCGCACAGCGATCAGGGGCAAACCCGCAACGTCGCGGGCAGGGCAATCACGCAAGTGCTCAGACTTTCCCGCAGCCGGATGGCTTCGTGGGAACAATATCAGGAAGGCACACGCCAAGGCTCGCGAGCAGGATAGAACAGAGATGCGCATCCAATACCACTCTCCGTCGGGGAGACCCCTTATGCTTGTTAGAGAAGAGAAGAGAGAGCCGTACCGGTTGGTGTTCGGCGAAAAAGACGTAAACGAGTGGGCTACGCAAAGTGCCGACCCACTCGTAATCCCACATCCATCTTGGCACAAAGATCGTAAAAAGAGTGATGGTGGACACGGGAAGCGCAGCTGACATTCTGTACTGGGACGCTTTCGAAAAACTGGGTATTGACAAAGACCAGCTCAGGCCGACGCAGTGCAACCTGGTAGGCTTCACGGGCGATTCAATCAAAGCCTCGGGTGTAATAACGCTAGAAATGATACTCGGAGACGAGGGTGGACCGCGAAGGCAGTGCTCCGTAGACTTCCTGGTTATTCCAATGACGTCTTCATACAACGCGATAATCGGGCGCGATTCCTTACCCGTTTCGAGGCGGTTGTCTCAATTAGCCATTTTTGTCTGAAATTCCCAACAGTGTGTGGCACGGGAACGGCACGAGGAAATCAGGAGGAGAGTCAGACATGCTACCACTCGGCCGAAAAAGGAAAGCAGAAAGCCGTTCACACCAGCCAAGTATTCATGAATCCACCAGAGTCGGAAGAGGAAGCAGACTTAGACCCGCGTGCGCCGACTCCCTCGGAGCAGTTTCGCGAAGAGGCAGAAATCATCCCGTTAGATACAATCACGCCATTTGAGTCAGAGCACGAGAAGCTATCAGTAGGGCGAGGTTTACAACCATCAGTTACAGAGCAGATCGTGAAACTACTGTCCGGATCGCGAGACGTCTTTGCATGGACCCCTCGCGATTTAAAGGGGATCCCGCCCGAAGTCATGAGCCACTCTCTGGCTATCCAGCCAGATTCAGTACCAAGAAGGCAGCGAAAGAGGAAACAGGCAGGGCCCAAGAACGAGGCCGCGAGTATAGAACTAGCAAAACTCATTAAGGCAGGCTTCGTGGAACCAGTTCAGTATCCCAAATGGCTCGCGAACGTGGTTATGGTACCAAAGAAGGATACCGGAAAGTGGCGGATGTGTGTTGACTTCACTGATCTGAACAAGGCGTGCCCGAAAGACAGCTACCCGCTTCCCGCGATTGATCAGCTCGTCGACTCCACGGTAGGGCATGAGGCACTAAGCTTCCTAGATGCGTATTCCGGGTACAATCAAGTACCCATGAATCCCAAAGATGCTGAACACATCGCGTTCATCACAGACAAGGGAACATTTTGTTACAAAGTAATGTCGTTCGGTCTGAAGAACGCGGGAGCAACGTTCCAGCGCCTGGTAGATAAAATTTTCAGAGGCATGATGGGGAGAACAGTCGAGGCATATGTCGACGACATTGTAGTGAAAAGCAAGCGGCAAGAGGATCATGTTCGCGATCTTGCGGAAGTATTTGACACGTTACGAAGCTATGGAATGAGTTTGAACCCCGAAAAGTGTATTTTCGGGGTAACAGAAGGGAAGTTCCTCGGTTTCCAGATAAGCAATTGCGGAATCGAGGTAAACCCCGCGAAAGTCAGGGCGGTGTTGGACATGGTTCCGCCTAGAAGCGTTAACGAGGTACAAAGGTTTGTCGGGTCAGTTAACTACTTGGGGAGATTTTGCGCGAAGTTGGCCGAGCGTAACCTACCATTTTTTGACGTACTAAGGAGACCGAAGAACTTTTTGTGGACAGTCGAGTGTGCAGAGGCCGTTCGCGAAACTCAAAGAACACCTCACCCACTTGCCGACGCTGTCTTCACCCGTTCGGGGAGAAAGTTTGCAATTGTATATTTCAGCGGGCGAAAGAGCTATAAGTGCGGTCCTAACGCGAGAAACACAGAAACCTGTCTACTTCGTAAGCAAAGCTCTGCTCGCGACCAAAGAGCATTACGCCCCAGTAGAGAAAGCAGTATTCGCGTTGGTTGTCGCAGCTAGAAGGCTAAGACCATATTTCCACGCTCACACTATTCAGGTACTGACCAATCTACCTTTGCACTCCCTACTTCACAAGCCGATGGCTTCCGGGCGTCTCACGAAGTGGGTAATAGAACTGTCAGAATTCGACATCGAGTACAGACCCAGACCAGCAATCAAAGCGCATGCACTAGCAGATTTCGTGGTCGAGACAAGCTTTCGTGAAGCAGTTTGTACGTCTGAGGAGAAGAGGTGGCAGTTGTACGTTGATGGGGCCGTAAATGCCGAGGGTTGTGGGGCAGGAATGGCCCTCATTTCGCCAGAGGGAATAGCTCATAAACATGCTATTAATCTAAATTTCGCCGCAACCAACAACGAAGCCGAGTACGAAGCACTCATTGCGGGTATGGAAATCGCGTTGGCCAACTCCCATTGAGAACGTGGAATGTTTCTGCGATTCTGAAGTAGTAGTACAACAGATGCAGGGCGTGTACGAAGCCAAAACAGGTAATTTACCAAAATACCTCGCGAGAGCGAGCACCCTCCGCTCCCTGTTCAAACAGTTCCAGCTCACGGTCATACCTCGCGAGAAAAACGAAGAGGCTGATAACCTCGCGAAGATTGCTTCCAGATTGAGAATTGGAGACGAGAGGAAAGAGGCTAGGCCTATCTGGACCCGGCGAAGTGATGAAAGAGCAATAAGGGAGTTATTCGAAATGATGGCTATAGACATGGCTGTTGATGATTGGCGGAGCCCAATCATGAAATACTTGGCTGACGGAATAGTCCCAGAGAATCCACGCGAAAAGAGAAAATTAGAAGTGCAGGCTGCGCGATTCTACATCAACCAAGGTGAACTGTACAAGCGAGGGTTTATGAGCAGAGAGCTACGTTGTCTATCCGAGAAAGATGGCAGAAGTATGATTGTAGAATTACACGCCTGGGTTATGTGGGATGCATGCTGGATGGCGGGCCCTGGTGTACAAAGCTTTGCGTCAAGGCCATTACTGGATGACGATGAGAAAAGATGTCCTGAAATACGCACGAGAGTGCCAAGCATGCCAGCGCCATGCCCCGGCGTCCCATCAGCCGGGGTAGAAATGCAGATTATGGCGGGTCCATGCCCTTTCGCAATGTGGGGTCTGGACTTATTAGGACCATTCACACCAAAAGAACCCGGATAACTCGAGTTCATAATCGTGGCAATTGACTACTTCACGAAATGGATCGAGGTTGTGCCGCTCGCAAGCACAACTGTGGCCAATGTGAAGAAGTTCCCTCTGGCAGAACATCGTTTGTCGTTATGGACTACCGCAAGAAATTGTCACGGACCGGGGACTGCAGTTCAATACCCCGAAGCTAGTACAATGGTGTAATGATCTAGGCATACGCTTAAAGTTCGCGTCAGTCGCTCACCCTCACTGCAACGGCCAGGTAGAGGGCGCGAACAAAAGCATTGTTAACGACCTGAAAAACGCCTAGATGGCGCACGAGGAAAATGGGCAGAGATGCTTCCATTAGTTCTATGGCAAACCGCACAACCAGTAAGAAGGCGATGGGCGAAACATCTTTCGCGTTGGCTTATGGGGTAGAAGAAGTTGTCCCGGTTGAACATTTGTTTCCAAACGACAGAATGCTGCATCTTGATAGCATCGCAAACGAAGAAAGAATGCAGATGGAGCTCCAGTTTCGCGAAGAGATTAGAGCTATGGCTTCCATCCGGGCCGCTAACTACAAAGCTGGGGTGGCCAAATATTACAATAAGTCTATCCAGGGTCAGAGGTTTCGCGAAAGGAGATCTTGTTTTGAGGAAAACTGAAGGGGGTAAGCTCGACCCTAGCTGGGAAGGACCATACATCGTAGACGAAGAGATCGCCTCAGGCGCATACAGGCTCAAGGACTTTACTGGTAACCGCATCGCGAACTCGTGGAACGTGATGAGGTTACGGCGGCATTATCCTTAAGCCTACACTTGTCAGGTATAAACAGTTACATTTCCAAATGATGTCACAATGAATAACTGTCCTAACTTAAGCATTCATTCTCAGAACTCGAATAAAACCGTCGGAACGGAAATAAGCTAGCTTTAGCATAAGTCGGTACACAACACATCACGGTTAGCTTACCTCTTAAGTAAATTTGAAAGCACAATCTAATAAGACGATAGGTCTAAAATTGACTTTTATCCTCAGAATAAAAGCCTTCGCTACGCGAAGCAGTCTGAAGTCGTGTAAGCCTCCATAGAGAAGGAGCAACGCCAAGTAAGCCTCCCTAGCCCAGGAGCATTGCGGGTAAGCCTTCGCCACGCGAAGCACCTTCAAAATCGTGTAAGCCTCAGATGAGTAGGAGCAACGCCAAGTAAGCCTCTGTCTAGAGCATTGACCAACGTCTCACAGGAGAACGAAGCACGAAAGCCTCAGTAAGGAGCAAAGCTGTTCACCAAACGCGAAAATGGTAACTCACTTTATCCTTCGTTTCATCCTCGCGAAGAATCAAATTGATTCACTCAGAAACCCTAACTGAGGTAACATACAGGAAGCAAGAGTATTGACTCACGCCGACAAAAATCGCCCATAGGCCAGAAACGCTCGAGCAATAAGGTAAACATTTATAAACTAGGAGGTAGGACCAGTGAACACGTATTTACCTCACTATTGTGCAGAACGACAAAGAAGAAAACAGCAACACGAAGCCGTAAGAACCTCAGCCCTAGAAGGACCAGGACGCCACCAAACACGAAAAATAGGCGCAAGACGAACAAAAAATATTGAAGACGCAAGGAGTTTTAAGGACAACGCAAGGAAGAACGCATAACTATCACCTGAATAAGGCCCAAGGACGAACGCGAAAGTGTCGTCAAAAACCACCCCCGGAAGACCCCCATACCACAAGAATATGCAAAAAAGAGAACGATGCATAGATATTTCAAGTATTAAATAGCGGCAACCCATGTAAAAACAGTTACTATTATGGAATTAAAGCAGTCCATTCATGCAAAGTTTTCATTTTGCTATTTCGTGTATAATACACGAAAGAGCAATGGGGTAGTAGACAATACGCGGTTCAGAGACAACAATCAAAACAAAACAGCATACAAACAAGCGAAATTATAGTTCATAAACAGAACTGCATAAGAAGCTTCACGAAGGAGGAGGAGCTGGTGGATAGAAGGCAGCGGCAGGGTCGGGCAAAAGATGGACTTTTCCAGGAACCACCCCCGTCTCAGGGTTGAAGGCACAAACATCCCAAGCTTCCAGAGGGTCGTCATCGTCATCAATAAAAGTGCCCACTGGAGGAGGAGTATAAGGTGGAGGAACAGCATCAAAACCCAGACGATCCTCGGTGTCCAGTTTGAAGTCTGTAATCCCCCTCCTCTGCAGTTGTGCCTTCGTCATAAGATGATAAAGCACAAGGCGGTAACTACCTTCATAAGCGGTTCGAACAGACCCGCGATACCCACTCACGTACTTGCTAACAGCATCAAAGCGGGCGTCGCTTAGCTCATCCGCATGTGCCTTCTTCAGATCAGCAATCTCCTTTACATGCTGAGCCTGCGCATCAGCCAACTCCTTCTCAACGCGAGCCCCTTTTTTCTCCGCAGCCTCAGCCCTAGCCAAAGCACTCTTCAAATCTTCGCGAAGGGTCTCCGTCGCCTCACTGTAGCCTTCTTTGTCATGAGAAGCCGCCGTGTAGATAAGTTGCATGGCCTAAGAAAAATTCGTTTTAGAAAAATATCAAGTGGAGAAAACAAAACAAGGATACGCGAAAGCTTACCATAAGCATCATCTGTTCGCGAGACACAACGGAAGCATTTAGCTCTTCTTGGATAGGCAACGACAGAGGAGGGAGTAAATCAGGGACCAAAAGCACCGAGGCCGACTCCACTGGAGAGAATATGTCCACCGAAAGACCCTCACGCTTTGAGGACGACCCTGTTTCGCGAGATTTCTTGGCGCGAGTATGCCCCTCGGAGACGCATCAGATTTCTTTCGTTTTCGCGAACCCTTATCACCAGCTGTCTTGCCTTTCGGAGAAGTCAGTGGATCGAGGGGGGTTTTGCCTGTTTGAGAAGCATCGCGAACTTCCTCAGACCCGCCCTTGTCTCCAAGAGCCGCGCTCGCCGCGTTCTTGTCCGCCCCTACGTCTGGGACGGGAAGATTGTTAATAAGATCGAAGTAGCTGCGACCTGCACAAGTAAGAAAAGATTTAGATAAATAAGAGCAAGTCTGTTACCAAAAAAAGCATTGACTAGATAGCAACCAGGAGGAGGATGCGGGGGACTGAGTCCCCTCAACTCCCGAAGCTTGGGAGTGACATCGCGTACGAAAACACGAAGGGAAGAGTCCGGATAATCAGTATATCTCGCGACAAACCGACCCTTGATGTCCTTGTTTAGAACGAGGTCCGAGAGAAATACGCCGGTTTGAATGTGGTACGCGAAGGTATCCCCAGGAGGACGACGAACCAAAAACCACTGTTTTTTCCAAACGATTCTCGTTAGTAGGCATCCTCCAGGCTAAGGCCGCGGATGTACGAACAGAATACAGAACCAGTATTCCCGGTAATCTTCCTTGGAGAATAAACGTAGTTAAAACGCGCAGGCGTAGGCACCCCTCCAATATCTTGCACCCGCATAGTAAAGACCGTGATGGCACGCCAGACCATAGGGTGGAGCTGCGTAGGACTAAACCGGGTAGCTCTCAGATACTCTTCCACCCAGGGAAGTAAAGAAGACGAAACCCCCCTTCCATCGCCTGCTTGCTGATCGCGAACCAACCATTGAAGTTGTGCGCCATCTTACTCCCTTCGTCTGAAGCGCCAGAATAGTGCCTTTAGGGAAGGGGTAGAGATTAGCGATCTTCTCAAGATCCCTAAGGGTAAGGACAGAACGCTTCCCGGCGAATTCATTTCCCAAGTTCTTTGGGCGGAAACCGCGAATACGCTCCGTGTAAATCTTCACGAGAGGAAATTGACCTTTGTAACTTCGGGAATTTCTATACGAGGTTGCGCGAGGGTAGAGGTCCCAGGTGCCAGAGCCGCTAAAGCTTCGTCGCCTTGCGCGAAGACAGTTCGTATAGGAGAAGCTTCGTGGATTGTCCTAGACGAAGAAGCGCTGGACGAAGACGTCGAACGCGAATCACTGGAACTAGAACCTAAAGAAGGCACGAGTTAGTTCTCAGGAGACGATAAATATGGAAGCTTCTCGCGAAAAAGTATTTGAGGAAAAATCATGTTTCTCGCGAAAATCAACATTTATCTCTCCCAAGAAAAACTCGGGCGCGGGACCCAAGGAGAAGTTCAAAGGTCGGGGTAAAAAAGAGATTTCCAAGATTTCTCGGTAAAAGTGAAGGTACTGAAACCTGAAATGACTGATGAGACGTACAAAGAAAATAAAGAGTAAAGAAAGAGAGAGAGGGTGGAAACCGCCGGCCAAGGAGTACGTCGTTTCAAGGCGGCCGGAGGAAAAAAGGAAGGGGACCACCCCCCGACATTCCACTGCAAACCCACCCAAGTCTCTCTCTTTCCTCACCGGAGCAGGAGTAAGTACATCGGGAGTAGAACGAAAGAACAAAGGAACGAAGAAAACTGAAAGAAAGATAAAGAGAACCAACCTGACATGACGGACGGCGGGGCGGACGATGGAGAAGGGGGATCACCGGAGCGTCTACAACGAGCCAGCGCAACCAAGGGATGACCGGAAGAGAAACGAAATCGCCGGAGTATTATTGGAAGAGAAGACGGGAGCAGAAGGAAGAGAGCGAACTATGAGAAAAGTAGATTTGCCTCCGCTTTTCTCCCCTCTTTATAGTCGTCCAGGGCGACAGAGTTAACCATTCAGTGGCGGACACGTGGCAGCCAGAAGTGAGGTAAAGCCATGCAAAGGGTATCGTAACGCGGGCTACGTCCAACTAGTAAACTAGGGTTTCGCGTTCGTTTAACGCAAATCCTAGGGGGGTGGATGTTGGACCACTAATATTGATCCAGGCCCGAGTAGGGAAAATCGGCCCACTATGTAAAAGGCCCAAGATCCAGCAAGTATCTTCAGCTATAAATAGGGAGATGGAAAGTTGAAAAGGACTGATCACTATTCATCCTTGCCTCTTATAGTACTAACGAGAGCTCTCCTTCACGAATTCGCATACAAACACTACGCTAGTTTATATTGATCATTCGCGAGCAATCCTCTTCCTATACTGTCTCACGTATTTAAAATTACATTATTTCATATTACTTTCTACGCGAATGAATCCTAATTTGAGCGTCGGAGAGTCAAATCCAGAGGCCTCCCTCCTCTGGGTTTGATACGCAGGTACACGAAGAAATACAACGCGAAGTCTCTTACCTACAAGAAACACCATCAATCCACGCGAAGTCTCTTACCTTCAAGAACATCATCAATCCACACGAAGTCTCTTACCTTCGAGAAGTATCCCCATTCAACGCGAAGTTTCTCAAGTCCTCGTGTAGAGTGCTGACTACACGAAGTTTCCAGGGCTCCAACAGTTACCATGTACATTTTTTCCTAGATTAAAGTAAATTCCGTTATCATGTTTAAACTCAACCACGAAAAGGTTTAGACTTGGAAATAAAAATGAAAATGGCAAAACTGTTACCCTCCAAAGCAACCAAGA